>NC_040036.1:63836454-63972830 GCF_003713205.1 Coffea eugenioides
ATTAAGGAAGCGACTTTTCTTCACTTCGACTTTTATTATTTGGTTATTAATCCTTAAGTTTGAATTGGATTTGTATCGATTCCTGGCGACAGTTGGGCAGGCGTCCCGCCGATACCCTTTAGTTCGCCTTAGGGAGAAGTGGGGGCGTCACAGTTGGTATCAGAGTGCTAGGTTTAGAGATCTAAATGGGGAATGTATTAGAAACCTTATCTTTGAGAATAGGAACCAGATAACTTATTTATACTTTAAATGATGTTTGAGCGAATTAGTGCCTTTAAGTTTCTAACCTAGAAGTTTTGGTTGTTTTGTACAGATGGAGAATGGAAATTGGAGTCATGCTGCTCATGGTAATGGGCATGCTAACGGCCATGTGGAGACTCTTAGGTCTATCTACTATCGAACACTTGGTGGAGGAGCTCGCGTTCGATTCTCGCCTTACTCTAGGTTTTCCCGTTGTCCCTGTAAGGCGACACACGCTTACCCTAATGACCTTGTACTATCCATTGATGATGAGCGACGGCAGTTGGTGAGTACCAACAGAGCCTTACTCCAGGAGATTGAGGAGCTGAGCTCTATGGTTGACGCTTAGGACGCTAGGATTACGGAGCTAGAGGGGACGGTGGTAGACGAGCTGGTTAGGACTGAGGCCGCTCGTGACGAGTTTCAGAGGATTAGAACTCGATTGACTAGGGTAGTCGAGAAGGTCCGGGATCGGGCCGTTGGGATATTGGCTGACACCACTATTGATCAGGAGTGGTTGATTAGAACCGCTGTTTTGAAAGCCCGATTCCTTGAGGCCTCCTGAGTGAGGAGCTCCTGTTATAGGAGGAACCCCAGAGGAGTGAGGTCCTTTGCCTGATCGGTCCTAGCTTGAGATCTAGAATTTGGAGTGAGGTAAATCTTTGACTTTTTGTAGTCAGGAATAGCTGGGTGGTTGCTAGTTTCAAAGGCCATTGTATGATTTGTTAGACTATGGTGGCCTAACTTTTGAAGGCACTTGGGATCTAACTTTTGACGGTGCATGACTTTAAATGTTATTCTTGTGGCACCTGTGTGCTATATTTTTGTAAATACCCCATGACTTGCTGATTGTATGAATCTTAAGGTGTTAATATATGCTAGTTATTTCAAATGTTTTCCGCATTGGCTTGTATTTTAAATATTTTCTCGCGTAATTATTTTATTCCTTGCATTAGGCATAACTAGGATCATGGATGGACGAAGGAGTGGTAGAGGTCGTGAACGTGGGGTTAGGCAAACCCAACCTCAAGAGGATGATCAAGGATCAGCAATTGGGTTGATCCAAGAACAAGGAAATGTAGAGAGTGACCAGGTGGCCACTGCCATCAACCGCATGACAGATATTTTAGAGCGATTAGCAGATTGAGAGGGTCCAGGACCTAATAATCAACTTGGGGCTCAGGATAGAGGGGATGTTAGTGCTTTGGAAAGATTTTTGAATTTTGCCCCACTTAAATTTATTGGAGGGCCTGATCCTGAGTTAGCGGAGAATTTGTTGAAGAGAATAACTAATATATTTGCCGCCCTAGACTATACTGAAGAGAGATGAGTGCACTTTTCTGCCTTTCAATTTGAGGGTGTAGCATGCGCTTGGTGGGATATGATAAGGAAAAAATGGGAAAGAGCACCGACCCCTTGGACCTGGAAAACTTTACCCGAGAGTTTAATGAGAAATTTCTCTCGCCATTGATTCAAGAGAAAAGGGAGGACGGGGTCATAAAGTTGAGGCAAGGAACTTTTAGTGTGGTAGAATATGAAGGGAAATTCATTAAATTTTCTAAATATGCTCCGAAATTGGTGATTAATGAGCGAAAAAGGATAAGACACTTTGTGCAAGGATTTAATGTGGAGATTCAGGAGGGGTTGGCGGTAGCCCAAATCTCTACGTTTACTGAACCCTTAGAGAAAGCATAGAGAGTCGAAAGTGCAAGGTTGCAAGTTAGGGACTTTCATGCTAAGAAAAGGAACACTCCTAGTTATTCTTATGGACAAGCAAGTAAAAGTGCACCACCTCCCAAGATGAGAAGGGGAACGGGAGGAGTTAGGACCGCTGGAGCACCAAGAGGGGATTTAGCAAGAGGAGGCCGTCATGAACAAGGCCAAGTCAGAGGAACATCATCTGGAGGTCAGGCCATGACTCCTCAAGTTAGTTGTGGCTACTGTGGCAAGTCTAATCATTCAAAGAATGATTGTCGGAGAAAGTCGGGAGGTGCTTGTACTGTGGCAGTGCCGAGCACCGACTCTCAAGTTATCCAAGTAGGCCGAAGGTAGAAGGTAGCATTCAAGGGTCAGAAAAGTCAACCTCTAAGCAGACTAGTGTTGGAGGGAGTTGACCTAAGGTACCGGCTGGGGTTTACGCTTTAGACTATGAACAGATCCCTGACTCTACTGAGGTGGTTGAAGGTACGATCCCTATTTTTCACCGTTTAGCTAAAGTTTTAATTGATCTTGGTGCGACACACTCTTTTGCGAACCCTAACTTTATGAGTGGGATAGATGTGAAGCCAATTAAGTTACCTTATGATTTGGAGGTTAGAACGCTTATTGGGGATCAAAGTTTAGTTGCTAACTTGGTATATAGGGATTGTGAGATATGGGTTGGAGAATGGAAACTATTGGCCGATTTAATGAGTTTAGCTATTAAGGGGTATGATGTCATCCTAGAAATGGATTGGTTAGTTCGTTACCATACTCAGTTGAATTCTAAGATGAAAACGGTAGAGTTGTGTATTCCAAGAGAGGCAACCTAAATTTGGATGTAAGGGGAAGACTAGCCTCATCTGCTCTTATTTCAGGGATTCGAGTTAGAAAAATGTTGAGTAAGGGAGTTCAAGGATATTTGGTTTTTCTTATAAATTCTCCTAGTGATAAAGTGAAGTTGGAGTATATGCCTATAGTTAAGGAGTATCCGGATATTTTTCCTGAACAATTAGAATCTTTGCCACCGGAAAGAGAGATAGCCTTTAAGATTGATGTGACTCTGGGAGTAGTGCCTATCTTTAAGACGCCTTATAGAATGACTCCGACTGAATAGAAAGAGGTGAAATTGCAATTACAGGATCTTCTAGAGCGAGTTTTTATAAAAGAAAGTGATTTACCGTGGGGAGTTCCGGTGTTGTTTGTTAAAAAGAAGTATGGTAGTTTGAGGTTGTGTATAGACTACCGAGACTTGAATGACGTTACCATCAAGAATAAGTATCCTTTACCCCACATTGATAAATTGCTTGATCAATTGCAAGGGGCAGTAATATTTTTAAAGTTGGATCTTAGGCAAGGGTATTATCAATTGAGAATTTTGGAAAAAGATACACCTAAAACTGCTTTTAACTCGAGATACAGACACTTTGAGTTCGCAGTGATGCCGTTTGGATTGACTAATGCACCTGCAGCTTTTATGGATTTAATGTACCGAATCTTTAAGCTTTATCTGGATCAATATGTAATAGTATTCATTGATGATATATTGGTGTATTTTAAAACACTGGAGGATCATGAGAAACATCTGAGATAAAACCTATTGAAATTCAAAATTTCATAGGATTAGCAGGGTATTACAGGAGATTTATTATAACTTTTTCTAAGATTGTGGGACCCATGACTGAGTTGACTAAGAAAAGTGAGAATTTCATTTGGAGCCCTAAGTGTGAAGAGAGTTTTCAGGAGTTAAAGAGACGGTTGACGAGGGCACCTATTTTAACTTTACCGACTGGAAAGAGTAGTTTTGTGGTTTATACGATGCTTCAAAAGAAAGATTGGGATGTGTTTTGATGCAGAATGATAAGATGATTGCGTATGCTTCTAGGAAGTTAAAACTTCATGAGAGAAATTACACAACTCATGATTTGAAATTAGCGGCTGTAGTGTTTGCATTAAAGAAGTGGAGACATTACCACTATGGAGTGACGTTTGAGGTTTTTACCGACCACAAGAGTCTTAAGTATTTGTTTTCCCAAAAAGAGCCGAATTTAAGACAACGTAGATGGGTGAAATTTTTAGAGGATTTGGATTGTACGATCAATTATCACCCAGGGAAGGCTAATGTTGTAGCAGATGCTTTTAGTTGTCAAGTGCAAGTGATAGGATTGATGATTAAAGAATTGCCCTTGTTGGAAGAAGTTAGTGTTTGGAACCTTAGACTCGAACCAAGAAAAGTGATCCTTGGGAACATTGTCATAAAATTCACTCTGTTGGAACGTATCAAGGAAGCTCAGAGGAAGGATTCTGAAGTACAAAAATGGTTGGAGAGAGTTAATAAAGGAGAAAAGTCAGATTTTAATATGGGTGTAAATGGCGTGCTAAAGTTTCGGAACCGTATAGTAGTGCCAAAGAACGAAGGGTTTAAGAAGGAAATCTTGAAAGAATCACACCGATCTAAGTACACGGTATATCTTAGAGGGAATAAAATGTATTAAAACTTGAAAAGTTTGTATTGGTGGGAGAATATGAAGAAGGAAATTGCTCGATTTGTCCAAACTTGTTTAATTTGCCAGCAGGTTAAAGCCGAACATCAGAAACTATCTAACTTATTGCAACCTTTAGAGATACTCGAATGGAAATGGAAAAATATTACTATGAATTTTGTATCTAGATTATCAAGGACACGAAGAGGTCATGACGCCGTTTGGGTAATAGTGGATAGGTTGACTAAATCTGCTCATTTTCTGTCGATTAGTATGAAATACTCACTGGAGAAGTTAGCCAAACCGTACTTGGACGAGATTATAAGGCTACATGGGATACCTGTAAGTATTGTATCTGACCGAGACCCTCGATTTGTCTCTCAGTTCTGGCAGAAGATGCAAGAAATGCACGGAACTAAATTGAGTTTCAGCACTACTTACCACCCTCAAACTGATGGACAGTCAGAGAGGACGATTCAGACTCTTGAGGACATGTTGAGATCTTGTATTTTGGATTTTGGAGAGAGTTGGAGTAAATACCTAACACTGGTAGAATTTGCTTACAATAATAGTTTCCATTCATCCATTCAAATGGCTCTGTATGAAACTCTTTATGGTCGAAAGTGTAGATGTCCGATTTGTTGGGATGAAATAAGTGAAAGAAAGATTTTAGACCCAACTGCAGTATCTTGGATTGAAGAGGCGTGAGAAAAGATAAAATTAATACGTCAAAGGATTCAGACAGTTCAGAGCCGTCAAAAGAGCTATACAGACAATCGAAGGAAAGATCTAGAATTTTTGGTTGGAGATCAAATTTTCCTTAAGGACACACCTCTAAATGCAAGTTTGATGGCAGGAAAAGAAAAGAAGTTGCAACCTAGATTTGTAGGACCTTATAAGATTCTTCAACGTATGGGAAACGTGGCTTATAAGTTGGAACTGCTACCAAGTTTATCTCGGATTCATAATGTTTTCCACGTGTTTATGCTCAAGAAATATCATCCAAATCCGTCTCATGTACTGCAACCAAAAAATGTTGAGATTGACGAAGTACTAACTTATGAGGAGAGACCAGTGAAGCTTCTGGATCACAAAGTGAAGGAACTAAGGAATAAGCGAATCCCTCTAGTAAAAGTACTTTGGAAGAATCATGGAGTAGAGGAAACAACTTGGGAAATAGAAGAGGAGATTCGAAAGAAATATCCAGACCTATTTCCCGAACAAGGTATGAATTTCGTGGAAGAAATTCTTTTAAGGAGGAGAGGATGTGAGGACTCATGTTTTATTTTTAAAATAGTTATTTTTACAATTATTTAAACTAGTATTAGTTAATTATATTTTAGTTGCACGTATTGCCCTTAAATTTCGTTTTATCGCGCGCGAATCGAAAGTTGGCATATTTCGCGTCGGAACGGCCAAGTGGAGATTTGAGAAATTAATATTAGACTACTAAGAGTGAATAATTATAATGTTAAAGGAAGTACCTTGGAGAATTAGCACATGAGTGTATCAAACCTGAGAGAAAACGGTGATACGAAACCCGCGTGCGACAACTATTCAAAGTTGACTTTTTCCTAAACTTAATCCTTACGTTTTCCTCCAAGCTTCCAAGACAAGCCAAAAACTATTACACACACTCTCTCTTACCTCTACATTCGGCCGAACACACCCAAGGAGGAAGGAGGAAGAAAACTCCATTGTTCTAGCTTCATTTCACCCACAAAACTTCCACCAAATCACAAACTACTTGGAGTAACACTTCATCTTGGAGTAAGGAGCAATCGTGTGGTTTTTCTTGAAGAAGAAAAATCTGGTTTCATCTAGGGTTTAGGAGGTAACTTTCATCTCCTTTAATCTTTCCAATTTCTTCAAGATTGAAGTTTAGTTTTCATGGATTTGCAACCCTGAGCAAGAAACTAGGTTAGAGAATTTGAGGAACCCATTTATTTTGCTTTAAATCATAGGTTAGCGAACTTGATGAGACCTCTAGGTAGCTGACTTGAGGTTTGATTGTGTGGTTGTGGTTTGTGGTTGTTTATGTGATATATAGCTTGATTACGGTTAGAAAGTGGAGAGAAATCGAAGGAAAACTTAGAAAGGAAGTTGGCAGAAAATTCCGTCCTTGCTGTCCTGTCTTTATTTCGAAATTTTGATGCTTAGTTGGCTGTGAAATTGATGGTTATATATTGTATATTGTGTGTACAAAGTGTCTTTCAAAAATCGCATCTATTGATTGCGCAAAACTTGAGTTTTGGTGAAGGTTTGAATCTGGAAAAACGTATAACAGTACACTCGGACAGTAATTCTTTGTCCGACAATAATTCTTTGTCCGAACATAACTCTTTACACAAAAGTCAAAATTGAGTGTCGTTTATGCATTCAAAACTAGACATTCATAGCTTTCCAATGGTATAAAAATCCCCTACTGGTTCGTTTTGAGTGAACCGTAGCGAGTCGGCAAAGTTGGCTGTTCTGTTTCAACTGTTTATGCGAATGAAACTCGAAGCTGCCTCTTGTGACTCGATTTTGTCCCATTTGTGAAAGGATTTTCAAAATGATATCTTCTGATGAATTGTAAAATTTGGAACCTAGTTTCCAACGCCATAAACCATTTTCAATTTGGAGTTGTACAGAGTCCGATATGGTTTGGTTTCGAAAATGCGACAAATCTGGAAATTGGAAACTTTTCCCTTCCTTGTTGACCGAATGGTCAAATCTATTTTGGGATGTTATATTTCAAAAATTTTAGTGTCATTTAACCATCAATTGCTTAGCAAACGTTTCTGGAACTTTGGTTTCAAAATGGAACAAATTGGGGCTGATTGTGTTGGACAAAACGTTTGAGAAAGAAAGAGAACTATGGTTGGCAGATTAGCCTTGAAACATTTCCCAAACTTTGGTCGTTTCGTTAATTGTCTTCCCATGCAAGTTTCTACCTAACTTTTGGTAGAGAAGTAGTCCATATATGGAATTTTAAATGTATCAAATTTGGTGTGATTTCAATACTATTTCGATACTCGAACAATGCCCCAAAGATTGCTCTTCAAATCTGGAAAATTCACTGATCAGAGTACAAAAATCAACCAACTTCCAACTATTGTATCTTGTTTTTCAAAACTCCAAATTTAGTTCCACTTGTTGTGTTTGAAACTTTGTATAGGAATCTTACTGTTTTACAAATTTCAAAGGTTGATTCACTTTCTGTGAATTTTACCGAATTTCCAAATATCCCCGAAAACCAAGACTGGTTCCGTCTTACCTTCTTGAATCAGTAAATTTGACCTGAAAAATGAATGCTTTCAGTTTGGAATCTTAGAAAGTATTCTCTAGGAACTTTTAGTACTATGAATCTATTTTCCAACAGTATAAATTTTTCTATTTTTGGATGTACCGAACTCAAGATCTGATTTTACCAATTTTATCGCGCAAAGCTGAAATTTTATGATTTCTTGGGAAATGAGTTTTTGAGAACTTTTCATTGTCTTTCAATATTGATTGTCTGTTTTAAACTCATTTTCATAGAGAATGCAAGTTTCTCTTGTAATTTTAAATTCTCATTTTTGAATCTCGATTTTCGAGATATCAAAACTCTTCTGAAACATTGTCTTCGTTTTAAACAAGTGTAAATTCTTCCTTGTTTGGCAAGCAGTTTGTAATTATTTATGGGTAATAGTTAATTGTTATTTCTTCTGGCGGTCAAGAGGATGTTGAAGAGAATTTCGGAGCCGATCACTAAAGATTTTATTTGCACTTACTCCCTTATTTTGAATTGGTGAGTGTCAAGTGCATGAATAGTTGTCAATTATGTGAATTGCTTCTTATAGATTAAATGATTTATAATTATTGAGTCGAGTATGTACGTTATCGCACTCGTTCTCTTTTAACTGACTGTATAACTGAACTGCTCATAATTGAATTGTATGTGGTTGACTGAATACCAATTGGAGTGAATCTTATCGGCCTATAATGGTATTTGTCGATTGGAGTGAATCTCATCGACTTATAACGGTAACTGGGGGACGCCCAAATCTTAATTGGCTGACCTTGCGACTCAAGCTAGCATGGGCTTGATTGAGAAGTTCGGTGAACCAAGAGATAATCAAAAGTTTGATCCATTAAGAGATCTCGCTTGGCATAGTCGTGGAGTAGTGCCTTTTATAAAAGAAGTGCGGGTCCGGAGCAGGGGGTGTAACGGTGAACATGAGAAGAGTAAGCAGAGTTCTACGGACTTAATACCTACCCGATTTTGACGGAGTGTCATCCCGTGAAGATATTTGATCGAGCCTTGGCAAAACAAGTGGAATCTAGCTCCTGAGAGCTCCTGTATCCTTATTGAATGTGTGGAATCTAGCTCCTGAAAGTTGATGTACTTTTGGTGACTTATGATGTAAGATTTGAATGTTCTATTAAGGAAGCGACTTTTCTTCACTTCGACTTTTATTATTTGGTTATTTATCCTTAATTTTGAATTGGATTTGTATCGAGTCCTGGCGAGAGTTGGGCAGGCGCCCCACTCATACCCTTTGGTTCGCCTTAGGGAGAAGTGGGGCCGTCACAGTTGGTATCAGAACGCTAGGTTTAGAAATCTATATGGGGAATGTATTAGAGACCTTACCTTTGAGAATAGGAACGAGATAACTTATTTATACTTTAAGTGATGTTTGAGCGAATTAGTGACTTTAAGTTTTTAATCTAGAATTTGTGGTTGTTTTGTAGAGATGGAGAACGGAAATAGGAGTCATGCTGCTAATGGTAATGGGCATGCTAACGGCCACGTGGAGACTCTTAGGCCTATTTACTATCGAGCACTTGGTGAAGGAGCTTGCGTTCGATTCTCGCCTTACTCTAGGTTTCCCCGTTGTTCCTGTAAGGCGACACACGCTTACCCTAATAACCTTGTACTGTCCATTGATGATGAGCGACGGCAGTTGGTGAATACCAACAGAGCCTTACTCCAGGAGATTGAGGAGCTGAGCGCTATGGTGGACGCTCAGGGTGCTAGGATTACGAAGCTAAAGGAGACGGTGGTCGACGAGCTGGTTAGGACTGAGACCGCTCGTGTTGAGTTTTGTGAGGACCCGTAATTTTCTTAATTTCTAGGTTTTAATTTCTTTTAATTATACGTTTTTCCACCTTTTCTTTATTCGAAACATTGTGCAAATAAATTTTATGAGTAAATATAGCTTTTAAATGATTTTTCTAGTATCGGTTAGTTTTTGGGGAATTAAGAGCGTATACCGGACGCGGGACCCACTAGTGCGAAAAGTTCAGAAAAATTCGGCTAACTAGATTAAGTTTTGAATACTGGAATGAATTTACCGGGTGTTAAGAGATAAGTGGAGGGTGCAATTTGGATTGATATGAGAGAGACAAGTTAGGTAGAGAGTTAATAAAAGGTGACAAGTGTCACCATTTGGTTGGGCTTACCTTAAGACCTTTCTTACCATTGACTTAAATAACCAAAAATGACCCAAAAATCCTCAAAAAAATCCTCCTTGAAGCCGGCCCTCTCTTGCTCTCTTTCTCTCTCTCTCTTACTCCAAGCACAAGGAAGAAAACACTTCAATCTTGTTCCAAATCATCAAAACTAACCATCCAACCTTGAAATTACTCCATAAAACCTCTTCAATTAGAGTTAGTGAGTGGATTTGTGGCGTTGTTTGGAAAGTTAAGGTGGTCAATAGCTCTCTCTCTCTTGTTCTTAAGGTAAGTTGTGAAGAACCACCCTCCTTCTTTAATTGATGCTTAAATCATGCTTAGTGGTAGTAAAAGATGCAAGTTTATGGATTAATTTTTGATTTGTGGTTGAAATGATGAAGTTTTATTATTTTTGGGGATTTTTCTGTTTTAATATAAGCATGATTGTGTGGCTATTTATGATGATTGGAAATGGTCTATAATGACTTAAGGAGGTGGGAAAAGTGATTAATTGCAACCAATTTCTGTTTTGGAAGAAAATTGAAAAACCTAGGGTTCTTAAGGGAGCATTCTGTCCGAATTTTTAGGTCCTATATAGAGGCCGAATTGGCCTTAGCTCAAAACATGAAAGTTGTAGGGAATGACATTTTCGAGGTGCCTACAAAATTTCAGGTCAATCGGAGTAGTGTAGAATGAGATAATTAAAACTTACTATTGCTGTTCTGGTTTTACCCGAAATTGAGAACTGCGCCTGTAATTGGTTGTTTTTCCTGCAATTACTTCCGAATTAGTTGTTGAGGCCTTCTGATGAAATTTAGCCCTGTTTCTTAGCTTTCAGCTGGTTTTTGAATTTCTGGATTTGGACTTG
This sequence comes from Coffea eugenioides, assembly GCF_003713205.1. Taxonomy (NCBI): domain Eukaryota; kingdom Viridiplantae; phylum Streptophyta; class Magnoliopsida; order Gentianales; family Rubiaceae; genus Coffea; species Coffea eugenioides. The sequence goes on from NC_040036.1 coordinate 63,847,162, forward strand.
TAGAGCCTGAGTTATGACGTTTCCTCTAGAATGCGTTTTGGTGAATCTGTTTTACGTTGTTGATGTAGTATCTTGCATTTTTGACCTGTTTTCACTCAAAACTGGGTTGAGTGACCTTCTGTGATGTTGTAGCCCTGTCTTTTAGCTTCGAGATGGTGGGTCTTGTACCCTCATCCGATAAGCGTAGTGAAATTTTTGCCATTACCGCAAAATGAGGACAAAAACTGTTTTTTTCAGGGCCAAAGCTAGTTACATTTCCAAAATTTCTGGTTTCCTCTAATGTTTATATATGCTTATGGAACCCTATTGTGATTGTGTTGGCATCGGTTTATGACTTGTAATCGAGTCTTCTTGTGCTTAGTGGAATATTCTAGGGCTTGACTTTTATTTTCGGTCATTTTCCTAGCTAACTTTTGTACTTGGATAACCTTGAGCCTATTGAACGGCTGTGGTGATGAATGTATGTTGAGTATGACTTTGGGAGTTGATTGAGGAAAATAATGAAGCCGTGATGGCTGGAAAAGTAAGAAATTTAGGGGAAGTGCTGTCCAATTTTTTCTAGGCCAATTGGTTCCTTTAAGTTTGAATTGGCTTGTGATAGAAATGAAGGGCTTTTGGGTTGTTGAACCTAGGTCTTCATGTTACCTTTTTATTCCCAAAAATCATGTTTTGTACCCTTGCATTAGTAATTATTTGGCGAGGCATACGACTAGTAGTCGAGCCTCACATGTGTATTTTGTTTACTCGATTCTGGATGTGAAACCTTCAATTGGTTTACTTTGATTATTTTAGGGTTTCTTGGCGATTAAAGCCAATCCGGAGTAAAAACTTTTGAGGTATCTGTACTTGAACCGGTGAGTGTACCACTCCCCTCCATTGCTGTTTAACTTGATTTCTGCTCTGCAATCTGTTTAATTTGTTTGAGACGAGGGTGTACTTTATCGCACTCGTTCTCTTGTCTGTTCATATGCCAATTTTGGTGTCAATCTGAATCTGTATCTGTATCTGATATCTGTATCTGTATCTGTGACCTATGAGCTCAAATCCTGTGGCTAAGTTATTCGAGTCGGGCCGGCAAGGGCCTGGACGATTAGATAACGAACCACGGTAGTCTGTTTTGGGATCTTTGGGTATTGAGACCCTTGATTCCGGTATACTCGAGTATTACCATTTCTGTTTCTGTTGAGGTGAGCGGGCCCGGTAAAGGGGTGTTTGGTGGACGGAATTTGGTGTAAAGTGGGGTCTACGGACGTGTTGGTTCTATATACGTTGACGGAGAGTCAACCGGCTTGGATCAAGTACTGCGCTGGAAAGCTGGCTCCTGAGAGCCACCTGTATCCTTCCTATTTGAGTTCTTGTGTTTACCTGTCTTACTTTATAGCGAGCATGTGTATCTGGTTTGTATAACGTGAAATACCTGATTTTTCTGCTACATGTTTGGTACCTCATTGGGCGTAAGCTCACCCCCTCCTCGTTATCTTTGTTTTCCTTACAGGAACCTCTTTTGGAAATCATGATTTTGAGAAGCGAGTTGAGCTAGTTAGAAAATCTTTTGTTCTTTTGTATAGCTCCTCGAGAATGAGCAAACCCTAAATGTATTTCGTTTCACTGGTTCCATTTGAATTGTAAACCTAGCGACATGTATATATGAAAGCGTTTTCTCCATGTTTAAGCTTGGCGGTCTTCAATCGTTCATTTCTTTTGGGTCCTATCTCGCGTAATATCGGATTTGTGTGATTCGACTCCGTAATCCTGGCGAGAGCTGGGCAGGCGGTCCGCTGAACCCTTTGGTTCGCCTTAGGGTGAGGTGGGGCTGTCACAGGTGGTATCAGAGCCACTTCGCGTGGTCTCTGCGCGGAGAGAGCTTGGGCCAAATGATGTTATGGTCTTGCTTTCGTGAAAGCGTCAAAAGGTATATGTGCTCGTTTGAGCGTAAGCGATGAACTGTGCATGTCATAAGTGTAAGGATCATTACCATGGGACTTGAGGAAGTTAGGAATATATGTCGGGTAGGAATCTTTAATATGGATGATTTACGCTTGGGACCGGCCGGCTCAAGTTGTGAATTATCTTAGATGGGATTCTTGCGCCCGGATACGAAAGAGATGAGAGCCTAGGTTAGAAAGGACTTGGGCGAACTAGCAATGTGATTCGATGGAACCTCGCGCAGTCTGATCGGGTGTTGTTAAGCATGATCAACCTTGATTAAGATATCAATGGTCTTGTTCTCGTAGATTAAGGATGGAGCCCTAGAGGGGAAAATCTTTTCGTTAGTTATTCTTGTACTTGTGACCTAGTGTGTCTATAGTACTTTTGGATAACCCCGCTATTTTCATGGATTTGTATCTAATTGATTGCTACTGTGTGGCTTGTTTGATACAGTTATGTTATATATGTATACTTTTGATCTGTGCGTACCTTTTGCTACTTGTTTTTGCCTACCTATGTTTAATATTATATTCCCGCTTCGACCCTAGATTTATTAGACCAATGGAAGGCACTCGTAGTGGACGGGGCCGCGGGCGTGGAATTAGGCAACCTATATCTGATAGGCGCACTGGAGAAACCTCATATGAACCAAACCCTGAACCTAGGGTTGACCCCAATGTCCAAATAGCTGCTGCCATGCAGCAAATGACTGATTTGCTAGCCCAAGTGGTGCACCAACAAGGTCAAAACCCTAACCCCAACCCTGGGAATCCTGGTAATCACATAGAGGGCGAGGATAGAGCCCTTGAGAGATTTCAGAAGTTCTCCCCACCCAAATTTTTTTCGAGGCCCTGATCCTGACGTAGCTGAGAAGTGGATGGAGAAGATGATCGATATTTTCGCTGCCTTACACTATACCGAGGAGAGACAGGTAACATTTGCTGTCTTTCAACTAGAGGGAGCCGCCCGTTCCTGGTGGAATGTCATTCGAATGAAATGGGAAAGAGAACAAACCCCGAGGACGTGGGCGAACTTTATGAGGGAATTTAATGCCAAGTTTTTCCCTCCTCTAATCCAAGAAAAGAAGGAAGATGAATTTATTCGGCTTCGCCAAGGAACTCAGACCGTAGCCGAGTATGAGAGTCAATTCACTCGGTTGTCTAAGTTTGCGCCCGAACTGATTGTAACTGAACAAAGACGGATAAGGCGATTCATCCAGGGATTAAATGTTGAAATTCAAAAGGATCTGGCGGTAGCCCAACTTAATGCCTTTAGTGATGTGGTGGAGAAGGCCCAGCGCGTTGAAACTGTAAGGTTACAAGTTAGAAACTTCCAAACAAGAAAAAGGGGCTTTCCGGGGAGCAGCTCAGAACAAGCGGATAATAGTACAATCCCTAAAGTTCGAAAGGGAAACAGGGAAGTACGGCTATCGGGGGTGACAGGTGGTGTTCCACAGGGGGGATCAGTCTCTGCTACTCGTGGTTCCTGTGGATATCGTGGAGGGCCAAATCATACTGAAACCAATTGCTGGAAGAAAGAAGGAAAATGCTTGCGCTGTGGAAGCGCTGAACATCGGATTGCTAACTGTCCAGCTCGCCTGCGCGAGCGGAGAGGGACTCCGCCACCAACCAAGACTAACTCTCAGCAACCAGCCAAGACCAACCCTGGACAGTCGAAAGGAGAAGGAACTGGAGCGAAAGTACTGGCTCGAGTATATTCCCTGGAGCATCATGAGGTCCCTGACTCGTCTGAGGACGTAGAAGGTACGATCCATTGGGTACCTTAGATTTGATGGATTCCGCTGATAAGAAAATTTCGAGGACGAAATTTCTTTAAGGGGGAGAGAGTGTGAGGACCCGTAATTTTCTTAATTTCTAGGTTTTAATTTCTTTTAATTATACGTTTTTCCACCTTTTCTTTATTCGAAACATTGTGCAAATAAATTTTATGAGTAAATATAGCTTTTAAATGATTTTTCTAGTATCGGTTAGTTTTTGGGGAATTAAGAGCGTATACCGGACGTGGGACCCACTAGTGCGAAAAGTTCAGAAAAATTCGGCTAACTAGATTAAGTTTTGAATACTGGAATGAATTTACCGGGTGTTAAGAGATAAGTGGAGGGTGCAATTTGGATTGATATGAGAGAGACAAGTTAGGTAGAGAGTTAATAAAAGGTGACAAGTGTCACCATTTGATTGGGCTTACCTTAAGACCTTTCTTACCATTGACTTAAATAACCAAAAATGACCCAAAAATCCTCAAAAAAATCCTCCTTGAAGCCGGCCCTCTCTTGCTCTCTTTCTCTCTCTCTTACTCCAAGCACAAGGAAGAAAACACTTCAATCTTGTTCCAAATCATCAAAACTAACCATCCAACCTTGAAATTACTCCATAAAACCTCTTCAATTAGAGTTAGTGAGTGGATTTGTGGCGTTGTTTGGAAAGTTAAGGTGGTCAATAGCTCTCTCTCTCTTGTTCTTAAGGTAAGTTGTGAAGAACCACCCTCCTCCTTTAATTGATGCTTAAATCATGCTTAGTGGTAGTAAAAGATGCAAGTTTATGGATTAATTTTTGATTTGTGGTTGAAATGATGAAGTTTTATTATTTTTGGGGATTTTTCTGTTTTAATATAAGCATGATTGTGTGGCTATCTATGATGATTGGAAATGGTCTATAATGACTTAAGGAGGTGGGAAAAGTGATTAATTGCAACCAATTTCTGTTTTGGAAGAAAATTGAAAAACCTAGGGTTCTTAAGGGAGCATTCTGTCCGAATTTTTAGGTCCTATATAGAGGCCGAATTGGCCTTAGCTCAAAACATGAAAGTTGTAGGGAATGACATTTTCGAGGTACCTACAAAATTTCAGGTCAATCGGAGTAGTGTAGAATGAGATAATTAAAACTTACTATTGCTGTTCTGGTTTTACCCGAAATTGAGAACTGCGCCTGTAATTGGTTGTTTTTCCTGCAATTACTTCCGAATTAGTTGTTGAGGCCTTCTGATGAAATTTAGCCCTGTTTCTTAGCTTTCAGCTGGTTTTTGAATTTCTGGATTTGGACTTGTAGAGCCTGAGTTATGATGTTTCCTCTAGAATGCGTTTTGGTGAATCTGTTTTACGTTGTTGATGTAGTATCTTGCCTTTTTTACCTGTTTTCACTCAAAACTGGGTTGAGTGACCTTCTGTGATGTTGTAGCCCTGTATTTTAGCTTCGAGATGGTGGGTCTTGTACCCTCATCCGATAAGCGTAGTGAAATTTGTGCCATTACCGCAAAATGAGGACAAAAACTGTTTTTTTCAGGGCCAAAGCTAGTTACATTTCCGAAATTTCTGGTTTCCTCTAATGTTTATATATGCTTATGGAACCCTATTGTGATTGTGTTGGCATCGGTTTATGACTTGTAATCGAGTCTTCTTGTGCTTAGTGGAATATTCTAGGGCTTGACTTTTATTTTCGGTCATTTTCCTAGCTAACTTTTGTACTTGGATAACCTTGAGCCTATTGAACGGCTGTGGTGATGAATGTATGTTGAGTATGACTTTGGGAGTTGATTGAGGAAAATAATGAAGCCGTGATGGCTGGAAAAGTAAGAAATTTAGGGGAAGTGCTGTCCAATTTTTTCTAGGCCAATTGGTTCCTTTAAGTTTGAATTGGCTTGTGATAGAAATGAAGGGCTTTTGGGTTGTTGAACCTAGGTCTTCATGTTACCTTTTTATTCCCAAAATCATGTTTTGTACCATTGCATTAGTAATTATTTGGCGAGGCATACGACTAGTAGTCGAGCCTCACATGTGTATTTTGTTTACTCGATTCTGGATGTGAAACCTTGAATTGGTTTACTTTGATTATTTTAGGGTTTCTTGGCGATTAAAGCCAATCCGAAGTGAAAACTTTTGAGGTATCTGTACTTGAACCGGTGAGTGTACCACTCCCCTCCATTGCTGTTTAACTTGATTTCTGCTCTGCAATCTGTTTAATTTGTTTGAGACGAGGGTGTACTTTATCGCACTCGTTCTCTTGTCTGTTCATATGCCAATTTTGGTGTCAATCTGAATCTGTATCTGTATCTGATATCTGTATCTGTATCTGTGTCTGTATCTGTGACCTATGAGCTCAAATCCTGTGGCTAAGTTATTCGAGTCGGGCCGGCAAGGGCCTGGATGATTAGATAACGAACCACGGTAGTCTGTTTTGGGATCTTTGGGTATTGAGACCCTTGATTCCGGTATACTCGAGTATTACCATTTCTGTTTCTGTTGAGGTGAGCGGGCCCGGTAAAGGGGTGTTTGGTGGACGGAATTTGGTGTAAAGTGGGGTCTACGGACGTGTTGGTTCTATATACGTTGACGGAGAGTCAATCGGCTTGGATCAAGTACTGCGCTGGAAAGCTGGCTCCTGAGAGCCACCTGTATCCTTCCTATTTGAGTTCTTGTGTTTACCTGTCTTACTTTATAGCGAGCATGTGTATCTGGTTTGTATAACGTGAAATACCTGATTTTTCTGCTACATGTTTGGTACCTCATTGGGCGTAAGCTCACCCCCTCCTCGTTATCTTTATTTTCCTTACAGGAACCTCTTTTGGAAATCATGATTTTGAGAAGCGAGTTGAGCTAGTTAGAAAATCTTTTGTTCTTTTGTATAGCTCCTCGAAAATGAGCAAACCCTAAATGTATTTCGTTTCACTGGTTCCATTTGAATTGTAAACCTAGCGACATGTATCTATGAAAGCGTTTTCTCCATGTTTAAGCTTGGCGGTCTTCAATCGTTCATTTCTTTTGGGTCCTATCTCGCGTAATATCGGATTTGTGTGATTCGACTCCGTAGTCCTGGCGAGAGCTGGGCAGGCGGTCCGCTGAACCCTTTGGTTCGCCTTAGGGTGAGGTGGGGCTATCACAAGTTTCAAAGGACTAGAGTTCGATTGACTAGGGTAGTCGAGGAGGTCCGTGATCGGGCCGTTGGGATATTGGCTGACACCACTATATTGATCAAGGAGGTGATGGACACTGTTCGGAGCCCAGTTCCTGAGGGTGCTCCTGAGGAGGATCCTTTGGAGGAGGATCCAGAGGAGGAGGTCCCGCCTGACGGTCCTGCTGAGAATTAGATTTGGAGTAATAAATCTTTTGACTTTTGTAGTTAGGAATAGCTGGGGGGTGCTAGTTCAAAGGGCATTGTGTTTTGCTTAACTGTGTGGCCTACTTTTGAAGCACGTGGATCTACTTTTGACGTGCATGACTAAATGTACTTTTGTGGCACCTATGTGCTATATTTTTGTAAATGTCCCATGACTTACTAATTGTATGAATTTTAAGGTGTTAATATATGCTAATTATTTCAAATGCTTTCAGCATTGGCTTGTATTTTAAATATTTTCTCGCGTAATTATTTTATTCCTTGCATTAGGTATAACTAGAATCATAGATGGACGAAAGAGTGGTAGAGGTTGTGGGCGTGGGGTTAAGCAAACCCAACTTCAAGGGGATGATCAAGGATCGGTCACTGAGCCGACCCAAAGACAAGAAATTGTAGAGGGTGACTAGGTGGCTACTGCAATCAACCGCATGACAGATATTTTAGAGCGATTAGCAGAGTAAGAGGGTCCAGAACCTAATAATCAACTTGGGGCTCAAGATAGAAGGGATGATAGGGCTTTGGAGAGATTTTTAAAATTTGCCCTACTTAAGTTTATTGGAGGGTCTGATCCTGAGTTAGCGGAGAATTGGTTGGAGTGAATGACCAACATATTTGCTGTGTGACAGCCTCGCTTTCCCCTAAGGCGAACCAAAGGGTCAGCGGACTGCCTGCCCAGCTCTCACCAGGACTAACGGTGCAGTTTAGAGCGGTCTATCACGTTCCGGAACTTATAACGCGCGTAAACAAGTCACAATGACAAAATAACCCAAAATAAAAAAATGAAATCCGGAGTCGGCCATGAATAGTAACCGACCCGTCAGAACCCAACCATACATCAAAGATACATATACAACATCAAATTCAGTGTTTACAAGCCAAAATGGCATATGAAAGTTACTCAAAAATTTATACATGTACGGTTGCCAAAATAAAAGTGAAAACGGCCCCAAAGGCACATTTAGGGTTTCAATTCATAAACTATACAAAAGGGATATTCATTTAGTTCATTCGGCAACCAATTATCAAAAGTCATTCCATAAGCAGTCAGATTCCTGTAAGGAAAACAAAAGGAACGGGGTGAGCTGATTGCCCAGTGAGATAGTACCACTCAAGCAACCGAGTTCATAGATGCATCAAGCTTTTCAGTCCAATTCATCAAAAGTAAATACAGACACACATCAATAATGACGATAGAAGGATACGGGCGACTCTCAAGAGCCCTTTTCCTCGTTTGCATTCTTGATCGGATCTCATTGACTCTCCGTCAATGTTTAAAAGTAACCAACCGTAGACTTCACTTCACTCCCATTCCTTCCACCTAACATCCCCCTACCGGGCCCGAACTCCAAACACTTGCACTGTGGTATTACTCTAGTATACCGGAATCGAGAGTCTCTCATACTACAAGATTCCTTATAACTTTACCCAAGGCTCATTAATTGTCACGACCAAGCCCTTGCCGGCTTGATTCAATCAATTACCAATGGGGTTGAGCTCAATGGTAACAAGCATGGTCGTTGGATACTCGTCCAAACGCCACCAAGTCAAATACTTTTCATTTCATGTAACATTTCTTGTAACATTCCAATAACATGAGAAATAGGTGAGAGTGATAAAGTACACCCTCACTTCAATCAATATCAATGGTACAATAAACATTTAACTCATCAAGTTCAAGTATCAAAGCCATATAGTAACACACAAGTAAGTAGTACACTCACCAGGGTCAGTGCAGATACCTCCCAAAAGAGAGCTTTAATTACCAAGAAACCCTAAAATAATCCAAGGAAAACAATTGAAGGTTCCACTTTCAAAATCGAGTATACAGAATGCACATGTGAGGCTCGACTACCAGTCGTATGCCTCGCCAAATAATTACTAAAGCAAGGGTGCAAAACATGATTTTTGGTAACGAAAAGGTAACATGAAGACCTAGGCTCAAACAACCCAAAAGCCCTTCGTTCAAATCACAAGTAAATCCAACTAGCCTTCAAGAAAAATTTCGGCAGCATATCCCTTGTTTTTACCTATTTTCCAGCCATCATGGCTTCATTATGTCCTCAAATCAGTCCCAACATCTCGTACAAAAATAATCTCATTCCCAAAAGCCGTTCACTAGGCTTAATGGCATTCAAGTACAAAATTTAGCTAGGAAATGACCGGATATGAAAGTCAAGCCCTAAACTATTCAAATAAACACAATAAGACTCGATTACAAGTCATAAACCAATTCTACATACCACCAAAACAGGGTTCCCTAAACATACACAAGCAATAGAGGAAACCAGAAAATCCGGAAATAGAATTAGCTTTGCCCTGAAAAAAATAGTTTTTGACCTCTTTTTGCGGTAATGGTACCCAAGGTACTACGATTATCAGATGAAGGTGTAAGACCCACCGTTTCGAAGCTAAGAGATAGGGCTACAATATTACAGAAGGTCACTCAACCCAGTTTCGAGTGTAACCAGGTCAAAAATGCAAAATACTACACCAGAATCACAAAAACAGATTCACAGAACGCATTCTAGCGGAAACATCATAAATCAGGCTATCCAAGTCCAAATCCAGAAATTCCAAAACCAGATGAAAGCTAAGAAACAGGGATACATTTCATCAAAAGGCCTCAACAACCAATTCGGAAGCATTCCTAACCAAAACAATCAATTATATGCGCAATTCTTACATTCGGGTAAAACCAGAACAGCAAGGGTAATTTCGACTTTTCTCATTCTACGCTACTCCGATTGACCTGAAATTTTGTAGGAACCTCTAAAATGTCATTCAATACAACTTTCATGTTTTAAGCCAAGGTCAATTCGGCCTCTAACTAGGAGCTAAAAATTCGGGCAGAATGTTCCCTAACCAAAACCTAACTTTCCAAAATTTCTTCCAATTCAGCAATTGTTTGCAATTAACCGCATTTTCCATCTCTTAGAGTCATTATATACCATTTCCAATCATTATATATAGCCACACAATCATGCTCATATTAAAACAGAAAAATCCCCAAAAATTATAAAACTTCATCACTACAACCACAAATCAAGAAATAATCCATAAACTTGCATCTCATACTACCACTAAGCATGATTTAAGCATCAATTAAGGGAGGAGAGTAGTTCTTCACAACTCACCTTAGAAACAAGAGAGAGAGAGGAATAGGTCCTCTTAGCTTTCCAAATAGCTCCACAAATCAACTCACTAACACTAATTGAAGAGGTTTTATGGAGAAATTGCAAGTTTCAATGGTTGGTTGGATGGATTTGAGCTAAATGGAAGCAAAACTTGAAGAGTTTCTTCCTTTCTTTTTGAGAGAAAGAGCCGGCCACAATGAAGAGCAAAATGGAGAAATTTTGGTTGTTTTTTGATTTATTTAGTCAATTGGTAAGACCATGAATAGTGGTCTTAAAGGTAAACCCACTTAAATGATGACACTTGTCACCTTTTATTAAATACTTACCTAACTTATCTCTCTTATATCAATCCACTTAGCACCCTCTACTTATCTCTTAACACCCGGTAAATTAATTCCAGTATTCAAAACTTAACCTAGTGGGTCCTACGTCCGGTATACGCTCTTAATTTCTCAAAATCTATTTGATACTAGAAAAATTATCTAAAAATTATATCTGCTCCTTAAAATTATCTCAAAATTTTTCCTACTCACGAAAATGCAGAAAACAAGCCATGAAAAATAATAAAACCTAGAAAATAACAAATTATGGGTTCTCACATGCTGCCCTAGAGTATACTGACGAGAGACGAGTGAACTTTGCTGCCTTTCAATTTGAGGGTGTAGCACGTGCTTGGTGGGAAGTGATAAGGGGAAAATGGGAAAGAGCACAGGTCCCTTGGACCTGGAAAAATTTTATCCGAGAGTTTCATGATAAATTTCTCCCGCTATTGATTCAAGAGAAAAGGGAGGATAAGGTTATAAAGTTGAGACAAGGAACTTTTAGTGTGGCGGAATATGAAGGGAAATTCACTAAACTTTCTAAATACGCTCCGGAATTGGTGATTAATGAGCGAAAAAGGATAAGACGCTTTGTGCAAGGACTTAATGTAGAGACTCAGGAGGGGTTGGCGGCAGCCCAAATCTCTACGTTTACTGAAGCCTTAGAAAAAGCACAGAGAGTTGAAAGTGCAAGGTTACAAGTTAGGGACTTTCATACTAAGAAAATGAACACTCCTAGTTACTCTTATGGACAAGCAAGTAAAAGTGCCCCACCTCCCAAGATGGGAAGGGGAACGGGAGGAGTAAGGACAGTTGGAACACCATAGCAAGAGGAGGCTATCATGGGCAAGGCCAAGTGAGAGGAACATCCTCTGGAGGTCAGGCTGTGACTCTTCAAGTTAGTTGTGGCTACTGTGACAATTCTAATCATTCGGAGAATGATTGTTGAAAAAGTCGGGAAAGTGCTTGTATTGTGACAGTGCCGAACACCGACTCTCAAGTTGTCCAAGTAGGTCGAAAGTAGGAGGTAGTACTCAAGGGCCAGAAAAGTCAACCTCTAAGTAGACTAGTGCTGGAGGGAGTCGACCTAAGGTGCCGGCTAGGGTTTACGCTATGGACTATCAACAGATCCCTGACTCTACTGAGGTGGTTGAAGGTACGATCCCTATTTTTCACCGTTTAGTTAAGGTTTTAATTGATCCTGGTGCGACACACTCTTTTATGAACTCTAACTTTATGAGTGGGATAAATGTGAAGCCAATTAAGTTACCTTATGATTTGAAGGTTAGAACGCCTACTGGGGATCAAAGTTTAGTTGCTAACTTGGTATATAGGGATTGTGAGATATGGGTTGGAGAATGGAAACTATTGGCCGATTTGATGAGTTTAGCTATTAAGGGGTATGATGTCATTCTAGGAATGGACTGGTTAGCTCGTTACCATGCCCAATTGAATTGTAAGATGAAAACGGTAGAGCTGTGTATTCTAGGAGAGGCAACCCTAAATTTGGATGTAAGGGGTAGACTAGCCTCATCTGCTCTTATTTCAGGGATTCGAGTTAGAAAAATATTGAGTAAGGGAACTCAAGGATATTTGGCCTTTCTTATAAATTCTCCTAGTGATAAAGTGAAGTTGGAGGATATGCCTGTAGTTAAGGAGTATCCGGATGTTTTTCCTGAAGAATTAGAGTCTTTGTCATCGGAAAGAAAGATAACCTTTAAGATTGATGTGACTCTTAGAGTAGCGCCTATCTCTAAGACGTCTTATAGAATGGCTTCGGCTAAATTGAAAAAGGTGAAATTGCAATTACATGATCTTGTAGAGCGAGGCTTTATAAAAGAAAGTGATTCACCGTGGGGAGCTCCGGTGTTGTTTGTTAAGAAGAAGGATGGTAGCTTGAGGTTGTGTATAGACTACCGAGACTTGAATGACGTTACCATCAAGAATAAGTATCCTTTACCCCACATTGATGAATTGTTTGATCAATTGTAAGGGACAGTGGTATTTTCAAATTTGGATCTTAGGCAAGGGTATTATCAATTGAGAATTTTGAAAAAAGATATACCTAAGATTGCTTTTAACTCGAGGTACGGATACTTTGAATTCGCAGTGATGCCTTTTGGATTGACTAATGCACCTGCAGTTTTTATGGATTTAATGCACCGAATCTTTAACCCTTATCTGGATCAATTTATAGTAGTGTTCATTGATGATATATTGGTGTATTATAAAACACTGGAGGATCATGAGAAACATCTGAGAATTATTTTTCAAATTTTGAGTGAACATCAGTTGTATACTAAATTTAGCAAATGTGAATTTTGATTGAAGGAAGTGACTTTCTTAGGGCATATAATTTCAAAGGAAGGAATTAAAGTGGACCCGACCAAAGTTGAAACAGTTTCTAAATGAAAACAACCAAAAAACCCTACTGAAATTCGATGTTTCATAGGATTAGTGGGGTATTACCATAGATTTATCAAAAATTTTTCTAAGATTGTTGGATCCATGACTGAGTTGACTAAGAAAAGTGGGAAGTTCATTTGGAGCCCTAAGTGTGAAGAGAGTTTTCAGGAGTTAAAGAGACGGTTGACGAGGGCACCTGTTTTAACTTTACCGACTGGAAAGAATAGTTTTGTGGTCTATACAGATGCTTCGAAAGAAAGATTGGGATGTGTTTTGATGCAGAATGATAAGGTGATTGCGTATGCCTTTACGAAATTAAAACCTCACGAGAGAAATTATCCAACTCATGATTTGGAATTAGTGGCTGTAGTGTTTGCATTAAAGAAGTGGAGACATTATCTCTATGGAGTGACGTTTGAGGTTTTTACCGACCACAAGAGTTTTAAGTACTTGTTTTCCTAAAAAGAGCTGAATTTAAGATAACGTAGATGGGTGGAATTTTTAGAGGATTATGATTGTACGATCAATTATCACCCAGGGAAGGCTAATGTGGTAGCAGATGTTTTAAGTCGTCAAGTGCAAGTGACAGGATTGATGATTAAGGAATTGCACTTGTTGGAAGAGGTTAGTGTTTGGAACCCTAGACTCGAACTGAGAAAAGTGATCCTTGGGAACATTGTCGTGAAATCTACTCTGTTGGAACGTATCAAGGAAGCTCAGGAGAAGGATTCTGAAGTACAAAAATGGTTGGAGAGAGTTAATAAAGGAAAAAAGTCAAATTTTAATGTGGGTGTAAATAGCGTGCTAAAGTTTCGGAACTGTACGATAGTGCCAAACGACGAAGGGCTTAAGAAGGAAATCTTGAAAGAAACACACCGATCGAAGTACATGGTACATCTTGGAGGGAATAAAATGTACCAATACTTGAAGAGTTTGTATTGATGGGAGAATATGAAGAAGGAAATTGCTCGGTTTGTCCAGAGTTGTTTAATTTGCTAGCAGATTAAAGCCGAGCATCAGAAACCATTTGCCCTATTGCAAACTTTAGATATACCCGAGTGGAAATGGAAAAATATTACTATGAATTTTGTATCTGGATTTGCGAAAGACACAAAGAGGTCATGACGCCGTTTGGATAATAGTGGATAGGTTGATTAAATCTGTTCATTTTCTGCCGATTAGTATGAAGTACTCACTGGAGAAGTTAGCCAAACTGTACTTGGATGAGATTATAAAGCTACATGGGATATTTGTAAGTATTGTATCTGACCGAGACCCTCGATTTGTCTCTCGGTTCTGGCAGAAGATGAAAGAAATGCTAGGAACTAAATTGAGTTTTAGCACTACTTACCACCCTCAAATTGATGGACAGTCAGAGTGTGACAGCCCCACTTCCCCCTTAGGCGAACCAGAGGGCTCAGCGGACCGCCTGCCCAGCTCTCGCCGGGACTCAGTCGTTCACTCACACAAATCAGAAAGAGAACCACAAGAAAGAGTAAAACGAGGATCCAAAACCTAAAACAAAACTTCTATACATTGCTATCTCAGAAAGAAGTACAACCGTCGAGAATACAAAAGTTCTCAAGTCACCATACAACCAGCCCGTGCCAAGCATTAGGGCGAGAACCAAAACAAAACCAAAACTAGACCCAGCCAGTCGGTACAGAGCTCTCGCCCTTGCTCGCCTTCCCCTGTTAAGGAAAACAAAACTAAAGGGATGAGCTAAAAGCTCAGTGAGGTTCCGAACATAGGATCAAGCCATAAATCAAACAATAAGTCAAGAAACAGTTACAACATTTACAATAAACCATACATGAAAAGGATACATTCGTTCGTTCATTCGTTCGTTCGTTCGTTCTCCTGTCATTCCCCTTTCATTCATTCATTTGAAAATGCATTTTTCGTTTATACATAAAACCCTCGTTCGTTCGTTCATTCATTCATTTCATTCACCCTTTCCTGGACATTAGCCAGGCTCCACCAACCTCCACCAACCTACAAGGTAATACTCGAGTATACCAAACGTTCACCCAGGTCACCAAATCGCCCGACCGAGTCCACTTCTGGCTCGAGTCGATCGGTAACAAGGGGCAGGGCCCAGTTCAGCCAAAAGGCTTACATTCATGCACAAGTAACGTTCCAATCATTCAATCTTTGAAAATTTCACATTTATTTAGGTCGGGTGCGATAAAGTACACACCCGCCCAGAAAACTCGTTTTGGAAATCATTGAAAGCACTTAACACGTTATCAAACAATAATACGAGTCATGAAGTCAAGAAAATATAGCAAACAAGGAACACTCACCGAATTATGCAAAATAACGTCCAAAATGTCCTATCGGATCTTACCCTCGGTCACCGAGAAAACCTATGATTCAACGAGAAAGAATATTACAATTCATTTAGCAAAACTAGGAAGTGGAATCAAGGAACTCGAATAGTTACGAGTAAAACAGATGAAAGTGACTTTAAAGTGAAAACAACCATTTGGATCTGTGGATGGAAATAACTAGGGTGTCATAAACCAAACTCAAAGGGTTATAACAGTTCCAATGGAAAACACTTGAATTCCAACTAGATAGGCTCAGAAATATTATTTTTCGGAATCGTGTATGTGGTTCACAATCGATATACATTCAAGTAGGTATTATAGCCTACATGTCTTGACTGAGAAAACCTTAGGTCATACCTCTATATTTTGGTATGAAGTAGTAAATAAACATTTGAAGGTTCAAATGGAAAAGGTATCATGTTTTAAGATGGAAAACGGTCATAGTATTTGTCAAACGAAAAATAGACAAGTTTAAATAGAAACTTAGCCCTTGAGCGAAAATTTGGGCAGCACGCCCTTTGTATTTTCCTATTTCCAGCCATTTATGGCTTCATTATTTTTCTCATCCAGTCCCAATAATCACACACAAAATAAGTTCATTCAATAGCCGTTCAGTAAGCTCCAAGTAGTACAAGTACAATTCAAGCTAGGGAAAAGTCCGGAAATGAAAGTCAAGCCCTAAAATATTCAAATAAGCACAATAAGACTCGATTACAAGTCATAAACCAATTCCACATACTACCAAAATAGGGCTCCATAAGAATGTATAAGCACTAGAGTAAACCAGAAAAAATCCGGAAATGGAATTAGGCTTTAACCCAAAAAAACAGTTTTTGACATCATTTTACGGTTTTGGCACCATTGGCACTACGATTATCGGATGGAGGTGAAAGATACACCGTTTCGAAGCTAAGAGATAGGGATACAATGTTGAAGAAGGCTACTCTGTCCAGTTCCGAGTGTAACCAGGTCAAAAATACAAGATACTAAACCAGAACCGCACAAACATGTTCACAAACCACATTCTGGTTCAAACATCCTAAGTTAGGCTACCTAAGTCCAAATCAAGTGATTCCAAAGCCATACAAAAGCTAATATACAAGGGTAAAATTCATCAGAAGACATTAACAACCAAATCAGAAGCATTCCCAACCAAAATAACCAATTACAGACGCAAATATCAAATTCGGATAGAAACAGGGCAGCAGGGGTATTTCAGTCTTTTTACAAGCTACGTTGCTCCGATTGACCTTAAATTTTTCAGGCATTTATAAATCATCATTACCTACAACTTTCATGTTTTAACCCACGGCCAAATCAGCCCCTAGCTATGAGCTACAGTGCCAGGCAGAATGTAAGAACATGAAACCCTAGGTTTCCAATTTTCTTTCCAAAACAGAAATTGTTTGCAATTAACCACTTTTTCCACCTTCTAGCTTCCTTAAATATCATTTCCAATCATCATACATGACCACATAATCATATCCATATGAAAACAGAAAAATCCCCAATAATTATGAAACTTCACCAAAAGTCACAAAACCTTGCACAAATCCAACTCTATGACTAACACAAGTCACTAATTAAACATTATTAAGAACAAAGAAAGGATTGCTAGACATGATACCTTGAAATCTCAAGAAAGGTGATGGCTTAGTCCTTTCCCTTCTCCAATCACTCCACCACTACCTTCAATCTTCCTAAACAAGTGACTTTTGTGGAGGAATTTGAAATTTTAACGGTTGATTCACAAGATTGAGCAAGAAATGGAGTTGGAGTTGAAGGCTTTCTTCTTGTTTTTCCTCCTCAAGAATTCGGCCAAGATGCTAGAAGAATGAAGATGTTTTTGGTCAATTTTGATTTATTGGGAAAATTGGTCCAAAGGTCAAAGTCCAACCAAATCACAAAGTGACACTTGTCACTCTCATTAATGCTTGGCTATCCTTTTGTCTCTCCACTCTCATCCATATAACAACCTTTAATTATCTCTTAGCACTTGGTAAAATAAATCCGGTATCCAAAACTTAGCCTAATTGGCCGAATTTTTCCGAACATTTCGCACTAGCGGGTCCCACATTCGATATACACTCTTAATTTCACATGAACTAACTTATACTAGAAAAATGATTTAAAAACTATATTTTGCTCATAAAAATTATCTGGGGAATTTTCTAATAAAGAAAAGGTATAAAAGTGTGCAATTAAATAAAATAAAGCCTAGAAATTCGGAAAATTTTCGGGTCCTCACACAGAGAGAATGATTCAGACTCTTGAGGACATGTTGAGATCTTGTATTTTAGAGAGAGTTGGAGTAAATACCTGACACTGGTAGAATTTGCTTACAATAATAGTTTCCATTCATCCATTCAAATGGCTCCGTATGAACCTCTTTATGGTCGAAAGTGTAGATCTCAGATTTGTTGGGATGAAATAGGTGAAAGAAAGATCTTAAACCCAATTGCAGTACCTTGAATTGAAGAGGCGTGAGAAAAGGTAAAGTTAATACGCCAAAGGATTCAGACAGCTTAGAGCCGTCAAAAGAGCTATGCAGACAATCGAAGGAAAGATCTAGAATTTTTGGTTGGAGATCAATTTTTTCTTAAGATCAAACCTCTAAAAGCAAGTTTGATGGCAGGAAAAGGAAAGAAGTTGCAACCTAGATTTGTAGGACCTTATAAGATTTTTCAACGTGTGGGAAACGTGGCTTATAAGTTAGAACTGCCACCAAGTTTATCTCGGATTCATAATGTTTTCCACGTGTCTATGCTCAAGATATATCATCCAAATCCGCCTCATGTACTGCAACTGGAAAATATTGAGATTGACGAAGTACTAACTTATGAGGAGAGACCAGTAAAGCTTTTGGATCACAAAGTGAAGGAACTAAGGAATAAACGAATCCCTCTGGTAAAAGTACTTCAGAAGAATCATGGAGTAGAGGAAGCAACTTGGAAAACAGAGGAGGAGATTCAAAAGAAGTATCCAGAACAAGGTATGAATTTCGTGGATGAAATTTTTTGAAGGAGGAGAGGACGTGAGGACTCATGTTCTATTCTTAAAATAGTTATTTCTGTAATTATTTACACTAGTATTAGTTAATTATATTTTAGTTGCACGTATTGCCCTTAAATTTCGCTTTATCACGCGCGAGTCGAAAGTTCGCATATTCCGCGTCGGAACGGTTAAGTGGAGATTTGAGAAATTAATACTAGACTACTAAGAGTGAATAATTATAGTGTTAAAAGAAGTACCTTGGAGAATTAGTGCATGAGTGTATCAAACCCGAAAGAAAACGGTGGTACGAAACCCGCGCACGACAACTTTTCAAAGTTGACTTTTTGCTAAACTTAATCCTTACTTTTTCCTCCAAGCTTCCAAGACAAGCCAAAAACTATCACACACACTCTCTCTTATCACTCCATTCTGCCGAACACACCCAAGGAGGAAGGAGGAAGAAAACTCCATTGTTCTAGCTTCATTTCACCCACAAAACTTCTACCAAATCGCAAACTACTTGGAGTAACACTTCATCTTAGAGCAAGGAGCAATCGTGTGGTTTTTCTTGAAGAATTGTTGGTGAAAAAATATGGTTTCATCTAGGGTTTAGGAGGTAACCTTCATCTCCTTTAATCTTTCCAATTTCTTCAAGATTGAAGTTTAGTTTTCATGGGTTTGCAACCCTAAGCAAGAAAATAGGTTAGCGGACTTGAGGAACCCATTTATTTTGCTTTAAATCCTAGGCTAGCGGACTTGATGAGACCTCTAGGTAACTGACTTGAGGTTTGATTGTGTGGTTGTGGTTGTTTATGTGATATATAGCTTGATTACGGTTAGAAAGTGGAGAGAAATCGAAGGAAAACTTAGAAAGGAAGCTGGCCGAAAATTCTGTCCTTGTTGTCCTGTCTTTATTTCAAAATTTTGATGCTTGGTTGGCTGTGAAATTGATGGTTATGTGTTGTATATTGTGTGTACAATGTGTCTTTCAAAAATCGTATCGATTGGTTGCGCAAAACTTGAGTTTTAGTGAAGGTTTGAATATGGAAAAACGTATAACAGTACACTCGGACAGTACTTCTTTGTCTGAACATAACTCTTTGTACAAAAGTCAAAATTGAGTGCCATTTGTGGCATTCAAAACTAGACATTCATAACGTTCCAACGGTATAAAAATCCCCTACTGGTTCATTTTTAATGAACCGTAACGAGTCGGCAAAGTTGGCTGTTCTGTTTCAACTGTTTATGCGAATGAAACTGGAAGCTGCCCCTTGTGACTCGATTTTGTCCCATTTGTGAAAGGATTTTCAAAATGATGTCTTCTGATGAATTGTAAAATTTGGAACCTAGTTTCCAATGCCATAAACGATTTTCAATTTGGAGTTGTACAGAGTCCGATATGGTTTGGTTTTGAAAATGCGACAAATCTAAAAATTGGAAACTTTTCCCTTCCTTGTTGACCGAATGGTCAAATCTGTTTTGGGATGTTATATTTCGAAAATTTTAGTGTCATTTAACCATCAATTGCTTAGTAAACGTTTCTGGAACTTTGGTTTCAAAATTGGAGCGAATTGGGGCTGATTTTGTTGGATAAAACATTTGAGAATGGAAGAGAACTACGGTTGGCAGGTTAGCCTTGAAACATTTCCCAAACTTTGGTAGTTTCGTTAACTGCCTTCATGTGCACGTTTTTACCTAAATTTTGGTAGAGATGTAGTTAATATATGGAAGTTTAAATGTACCAAATTTGGTGTGATTTCAATACCATTTTGATACTCAAACAATGCCCCAAAGATTGCTCTTCAAATCTGGAAAATTCACTGATCAAAGTACAAAAATCAACCAACTTCCAACTGTTGTATCTTGTTGTTCAAAACTCTGAATTTAGTTCCACTTGTTGTGTTTGAAACTTTGTATGGGACTCTTATTGTTTTATAAATTTCAAAGGCTGATTCACTTTCTGTGAATTTTGCCGAATTTCCAAATATCGCCGAAAACCAAGACTGGTTCTATCTTACAATTCTTGAATCAGCAACTTTGAGCTAAAAAATGAATGCTTTCGGTTTGGAATCTTAGAAAAGTGTCTTCTAAGAACTTTTAGTACTATAAATCTAGTTTCCAACGGTATAAATTTTTCCATTTTTGGACATACCGAACTTAAGATCTGATTTTACCAATTTATCGCGCAAAGCTGAAATTTTTTGATTTCTTGGAAAATGAGTTTTTGAGAACTTTTCATTGTCTTTCGATTTTGATTGTCCATTTTAAACTCATTTTCATAGAGAATGCAAGTTTCTCTTGTAATTTTAAATCCTCACTTTTGAACCTCGATTTTCGAGATATCAAAGCTCTTCTGAGACATTGTCTTAGTTTTAAACAAGTGTACATTCTTCCTTGTTTGGCAAGGAGTTTGTAATTATTTATGGGTAATAGTTAATTGTTATTTTTTCAGGCGGTCAAGAGGATCTTGAAGAGAATCTCAGAGCCGACCACTACAGATTTTATTTGCACTTACTCCCTTATTTTGAATTGGTGAGTGTCAAGTGCCTGAATGGTTGCCAATTATGTGAATTGCTTCTTATGGATTAAATGATTTATAATTATTGAGTCGAGTGTGTACGTTATCGCACTCGTTCCCTTTTAACTGATTGTGTAACTGAACTGCTCATAATTGAATTGTATGTGGTTGACTAAATGCCGATTGGAGTGAATCTTATCGGCCTATAACGGTATTTGTCGATTGGAATGAATCTCATCGACTTATAACGGTAACTGGGGGACGGCAAAATCTCAATTGGCCGACCTTGCGACTCGAGCCAGTATGGGCTTGGTCGAGAAGCTCGGTGAACCATGAGATAATCAAAATCTTGATCTATTAAGAGATCTCGCTTGGCATACTCGTGGAGTAGTGCCTTTTATAAAAGAAGTGCGGACCTAGAGCAGGGGTTGTAACGGTGAATAGGAGAAGAGTAAGTGGAGTTCTACGGACTTAATACCTACCCGATTTTGACGAGTGTCATCCCGTGGAGGTATTTGATCGAGCATTGACAAAGCAAGTGAAATCTAGTTCCTAAGAGCTCCTGTATCCTTATTGAATGTGTGTTATTATTATTTATGAATTACTTTAACTTTCTTGTTTTAATTCTTGTATAAATGCCATGGTTATGTGAACTATGTGTTTGCATGTTTTCTTGGTCTCACTGAGCGTCAGCTCACCCCATTAGTTTATTTTCCTTAACAGGAGCTCGGATTGGAAAGAATTTTTGGGAAAGTCAACTTGATTACTTTTGGTTAGAATTTGGAAATGTAATTGATTAGTCGACTTGTAGTGATTGTATTTTGGAAAGTTGATATACTTTTGGTGACTTGTGATATAAGATTTGAATGTTCCATTAAGGAAGCGACTTTTCTTCACTTCGACTTTTATTATTTGGTTATTTATCCTTAAGTTTGAATTGGATTTGTATCGAGTCCTGACGAGACCTGGGCAGGCGTCCTGTCGATACCCTTTGGTTCACCTTAGGGAGAAGTCGGGGCGTCACAGAATTGTATGAAAAAAGCTGAGAGTAAGGACAAGGTTTCCAACTTTATTTCATGCATTTGGTTGCAAGACTCTATACCTTTTAACCTACATGTTTGATAACTTTTAAAACTAGAGTTTTATTTGTCTTTCACTTGTTTTAATCAAGGTGATAAGTGTAATTGTAGCTTGGGTATGTATCAGGAGTCGGTGGTGAGTTAGAAGGAAATCCCAAAACTGAGATGTGACTGTCCATTTGATTTGGTGAGTATTTCAATGGCATGGTCTGACTTGTACTTGATATGAATGCTATTTTGATGAGATTATCGATTGATTGGAATACTAGCTCTCTTGAATTGATGTTGGCTAGGTGAGTGTGTACTTTATCGCACTCGACCTAATTTGACTGGATCACTGTTTTATTATTTATATGTGAAATGATATATATGTGCTTGACTTGAAGTCATTTGGGTATGTTATCCCGTCGACTATACTGAGGGACTTGAAATGCAACACTCAAGTGTTTTACAAGTGTTTATCATGACTCCACTGAGTGATTGACTTGAAATGCAAGTGAAGTGCCTGGGATCCCAAATCCCATTAGCTAGTTAGTCGAATCGAGCCAGCAAAAGTTTGGTCGGGATATTGATGAACCATGGATAGTGTTTATTATTTTATCCACTGGATGCGTCCTATGCATTTGGTGTACTCAAGTATTACCTCTACTATTTATTGTGTTTGGAGTGCGGGCCTGATAGGAGGATGAACGGTGGATGGAGACTGGAGTGAAGCGGAGTTCTATTGGATATTGTCACTATATGTTATGGTTGACGGAGTGTCAATGGATCCCGAACAAACTACTGTGGAATTTGCTCTAAAGAGCATACTATATCCTTATGCGTGAATGTGTTAATCGCTTATCCGACTTGTTTATTTGAAATGTGAATGACTTGTCTTGTGAATGTCTACTTGCTTTGATTCGAGCTTGCTTTGTGATTGTGATGTATATAACTGCCAACTTTCTACTCCATTTGCATATTGTCTTGGAACTTCACTGGGAGTAAGCTTATCCCATTAGTTGTTTTTCTTACAGGAGTTGAGGTCCGGAGCAGATAAACTTGAACTAGAGTGTAATGATCCTCTTGCACATGTACTTTTGGCAGACAAATTGTATTTGATATTTGGTGGTATATCTTATGTTTCACTTTTGGTTTGTGAATAAGTTTGAAATTTGATTGAATTGTAGAACTCTGATGTTAAATTTGGAGGCTTGAAAGGTTATTTTGAGAATTTATTGTAATGAGTCTTGACGGAAGCTGGGCAGACGATCCATGAAACCTTTGGGTATGCCCTAGAGGGAGGTGGAGTCGTCATAGGTCTGTTCAAGATTGTGGAAAGGATGGGAGAAGTTCATTATCGATTGGCACTACCACCAGTGTTACCTAGAGTCCAAAATGTGTTTCATGCATCCATGTTATGGAAATATGTCTTTGACCCTAGCAATGTAGTGGAAAATATACCACCACAGTTGAGAGAAGACTTAACTTATGATGGGCAGCCCATGAGAATTGTAGATAGGAAAGAACAATTACTTCAACGTTGTATTATTCCATATGTAAAAGTGCAATGAAGTAATCACACTGAGAGGGAAGCAATGTGGGAGCTTTGAGGAGGAGCTGAAAAAGAAATATCCGCAACTCTTTGATGAAACGGGTTTTTAAAGTTTAGAGGACTAAACTTTCCTTTAAGGGTGGTAGGATGTAAGGCCTGTGAATTTTTTTTAGTTTTATCTACCTTCTAATAGTTTTAAGGATTACTACAATTTATTTAGTAATTAAGTGTATCCTTTAGAGGTTATTTTAAGACTTTTAATATGACCCATATTATTAAATCATAGAGAATACCTAATTTTCTTTGTTGATATGTTCTCTAAACCAATAAAATAAAATAGATGACAATTCTCAAATAGATTTTCAAATGAATCTTAAGAAGACGCGATGGTTTGTCGAGTCAAGAGAGGTGACACACACTAATTCTTTGGGAGATTCTGACCTGAATTGGGGTAAGTATTCAATCCACCTTTCAATTTAAGTTACATAGAGAAAAACAATATAGAAATCATGAGCCTTATAATCATGTGAAAGCAGTAGTCCATATGGTACTTTGATAGAAGACTTGAAATTTAAGCTGATTAATTGCATACCATGGCTACGAAGCATTTGTATAGACTTATATTTGGTTATCATTAGATTGATAGTACATCAGTTAACCAAGGAATAATGATTGTCCATGACAATCATATTTATCTCTTACACATGATTGTTAGGACCGAGGGATGAATGGTCTGGCAATACCTTTGGCAACTTGAGATTTGGTTAAACAATGAATGAATTCGTAATTTGAGGGATTTGAGTCATGACTAGTAATGGTATCAGCATAGCTACGAATTAGTGTTCTAATTGGTCAATCCATTTCTTGATGTAGCATCTTTATTCATGAAATATATAGATCGGAGATGATCAATTGGAATCTTTTGGAGATTTCTTTGTACTTAGGAATACGAGGTAAGTGGCCCTATTCCTAACCAGTCTTTTCTTAAGCATAGAAATTATTTTTACTAAAGCTGTTATTGGGAATTTTGAATGTTTATGTACTCTATAAAATATATTTTTAATTGTGTTTTTCCTAAGAATGGATCAAGTATGGAATTATTGATTGTATGACTTATTTGGAGTTGTAACATGTATTTTGTGGTTGGTTGATTAATTGGTAATTGTTGAATTGTGTATGTTGTTTAAGTTGAGTATGGGTCTTTCCAAAATTGGCTATGGCAACCGAACTATACTAGGGTTAAGTGTATAGTCGTAACCCAGGTTGGAGGGGTGAAGTCCAACTCGTGACCAATGTTGCCGGTGGTTTTTGTTGGATGAATTGTTAGTTGGACTATTGTTGTGTTTAGTTAATTATTGTGGTATTCGTTTGCTAAATTTGGTCTATGTATTATTTTAATATACGAGGTGTATACTACTTGATCTAATTGGTTTGGGGTTTGGTTGCTTCTTGAGCTGTGATCTCATCCCACGTTTTTCACATATTTTTTTTTTTAGATTTCAAGAAGTAATTTGTTAGATGTATTAGAGTTGAATGGAGTAGCATATAAGCATTTTAATTATTTATTCTAGTTTATCTAGATTAGTAGTGATTGAAGTAAATGAAATTCCTAATTCCTAGGAAATAGTATTATTCATGAGTACTTATAAATTGCTTTTTGCTAGAGTTATTTAAATGTAATGTTGGGGTGTAGTGTTATTTTTTTGGAATTTTTTTATTGTTGGAGGTTCGAAATTTTTTTAGACATATCATTTTCATGAATTTTGGTGAACAAATTCTCTGGGCATTGGATATTTATTCCAAGTTGGGCAGATTATTGTGTTATTATTTTAATTGGGGTATAGATGCTCTATACCGAATTGTGCAAGACGTTTTTGGTTGCATAGGTAAATATTCAGCCTTACACTGTTGAAGGGTAATCCCAAGAGTGTGTGGTGGTTGTTGTTTCCTTGCTTGGGGCATGACAAGGGTTTTAAGGAATCTTCTTGGATTCATAGTGGATTATTAGAGTAGCTTCCCCAAATAGTCCTCCAACTTTTTTGACTAAACCATTTTTAGTCCTCCATCTTAAATTTGGGATATAGTGGTCCTTCAATAAAAATTTTTAATCCCAATTAGTCTCTATGTGACGGATCAACTGTTGTTATTCAAATCCCCCTACCATCGGACAATATAAGGAGGGGTATTTTTGTCTACTCAATGCGGTGAGCGTCTAACCAAACTTAAAAATCAACATAAACAACCAAACAATGCTCAAAAATAGCAAAAGAAGATTGAAGGCTTTGTCTTGAAAGCCTAGTCAGAGAGAACCCATGAACTCTAGAGCGAGGTAGTAGCAATAAATCAGAAGTGATGAGCGAATGTTCTCAAAGTAGGAGGTCCGACAAAGTAAAACTTTGTAATTGAGGTGAGATAACTCATTTAGTAACCTTGTAGTATAATTAAATACATAGCAGTAGAAAAGTTAGCCCACAAATTTATACCCTATTTGATAACCCAATTTAGCATTTAAATTTAATAGATTCAAATCTTAACATGTTTAAATGCGTTGGAAGACCAAAAATTGAGCATCTAAATTAATTAAGTGACAATAAATTTGCAGGCAAAACTTGCTTCCAAAAATAAGTTATAAGTTATTCACTTATCATTTATACACTCAAATATATCAGATTTAGTACTTAATAATTCAACAACTTAATAGATTCACACTTCATATTTTAGATTTCAAATATCAGTTTTATCAAACGCAACCTTAGTAATTTCGCTTCAGTTGGCATGAAAGGGAAGAGAAACTTGCAACTACTTTGAGTCTTACCATGGGCCAATATATAGTAGGGCAACCAACATAATGTGATATACACCTATAATTTTATTTGGGGTTATAGTGTGATATTTTTGTTTTGTATATAAAATAATTTCCAAACATGAATATAATGATAAGCCAATAATGCAATAGAAATGTACTAAGAAATGGTATGATTAGAAAACAAACTGTAGACACCAATTTTTGAAATGTAATTTGTAATTTGCTTTGGGGGAAAATAATTGAACTTGGAAGGTTTTCATTTCAATTATTTAGCATTTTTGTGACGGCCCCACCTCACCCTAAGGCGAACCAAAGGGTTCGACGGACCGCCTGCCCAGCTCTCGCCGGGACTCACTCACTCACTACAATCCTCAATTCAAATACAATATACATCTCAAATATACATCAAATGTTCCTCAAATTAACATATCATAAGCGAAGCGGAAACTAATTCTAAGCGTGGAACGTACGCATACATGCACTTCAATTCCAAACAGTCACACTGGCCCAACTATTACACAAATGAGTCCAAATCTAAACTATACAAGATATAAGCCATCCAATCACACGAATAACGTGATACAAGCGCTTCCTTCGCCTCGAGCCCTGTGGAGGGGAAATAAAATGTTTTGGGGTGAGCTAGAAACTCAACGAGTAACCAGTAAAAGCAGTCATCAAATCAGTTTCTCAATAGTTCATTTCAATAATGTCCCGAATCAGTAATCCAATGTACGTTTATTGCTCTCGTGAGCCA
Source organism: Coffea eugenioides (assembly GCF_003713205.1). Classification (NCBI taxonomy): domain Eukaryota; kingdom Viridiplantae; phylum Streptophyta; class Magnoliopsida; order Gentianales; family Rubiaceae; genus Coffea; species Coffea eugenioides. The sequence continues at coordinate 63,874,098 of NC_040036.1, forward strand.
GTGAAATCATTGTACTTAAACATCCAACGCTCAAATTGATTCAGTAACAGTGAAACAGTGATAGGGAGTCACTTGCTCCAAGTAAACAGTGGTGGAGACGTTGGTGTTCAGCACAAGACTTCCCAAGAACTCATTGGAGCCAAATCATGTCATGAATTCACATGCAAGCACACATGATATGCAATCGAGTAAATAATGCAAGAAACAGTTCATAAGGAGTTTTGGAAATAGTTTGGGGTCACTCACCAACCACGGCTCTTAATCCTCATCCATCATAGACATTTTTCCTCGATCAAGTCCAAGCTCTTCATTCTACCAAGAATTAACCCAAACTCACAGCGATTAAACGTTCTCAAAGATTGGACAGCACTTCCCCTTAAATTCCTTATTTTCCATCCTACAAGACATTACAAATCACATCTCAACTCAATCAGAATAAGAGAAAGAACAAGAGAAAAACATTCTGGTTTTGTGCAACCCATCCAACAAGCTTGGGAGTTAGAGCAAAAGAAAGCTAAGGAACTTGGTTCTTGAAGTGCAACCTTGTGAACCCACCTTTGGAAGGTAAAGCAGCCTTGAACTCTTGTAAAATCTTATAGCAATTGAGTAGAAATGTTGATTTTGATGTTGTAAGGTGCTAATAAGGGTTAATGATGGTTTATATATCACTTTTGTGGGTTTTTGTGGAGGATTTGGTGATTTCTATGGTGGTTTGAGAAAATTCCAGAATTGAGATTTCTTATGGTTCAGTTCTGCCCGTTTCAGTTTGAGTATGTTAGAGACCGAATTAGCCTTAGCTCAAAACATGAAAGTTGTAGAGAATGATGTTTTATAGTTCCCTGCAAAAGTTTAGCTCAATCAGAGCAACGTAGCCTGTGAAAAGACCGAAATACCCTGACTGCCATAGGAGTAAAGTCAGTGGACAGTTTTGACAGTGCACCAAGTTGGTCGCATTTGTTCACCTTGATACGTACTGAACTAGCATTTAGTCAAAACATAGAGATTGTAGTGCTATGTCTTAGCTTTTCAACGGCCCTAAAAACGCCTTAATCGGACTTCAGTAGCCTGAGTTATTGTCAGTTATGCATAGTGCGGTTAACTAGCCCGAATGTGAGATTCTGGTTCTGTAAATTGAAATTTTGACTTAGATACACTACAAACTGGACTGAGTTGTCTTCATAAAAGTTGTAGGCCTTTGTCTTAGCTTCGACACAGTATAAATTTCACCCCAATCCAATAAGCGTAGCTTTGGTTGTGCCGTTACTCTAAGCGACGGCAAATCTGTCTTTTGGTTTATAACTTAAACTTCATTTCCAGACATTTTCCTAGTTTGATTTCGTACTTGTATGACTTTGAGCCTATTGAACAGCTATTGAAATGAGATGATTTTGTGTATGACTCTCGGTTTTTCCTTTCTTCATTTCTTCCACAAGCTGGCCGAAACTTTGCTTGTTTCTTTGGCTTTGGTCTTGCTAAGAAGATTAATACTAAGTCCCTTGGTCAAAGTCCACTACCTTTTTGATTAGCCAATCAAAATTAAGTTTAGGAATATCATGGAACCCTTAGGAAGTCTAGCAACTTGTAATTAACCAAAACTCACACTATGGCCCAATTAAATTCACAATCCTACCAATTTACTCCACAATTTACATACTTGATATATTCCAAAAACCTAATTACACCTCAATTACTCCACTGATCACCCAATCACTATAATTACCTATAATAAAATATGTATTATCATACATAAACTCAATTACATAATAACCTTTTAGTCACAAGTAAAACTAGGGTTTGATTTAAATTTAAAGTGTCCAATTAAAAAAACAATGTGTTAAAACAAGACAAAAGAAAGAAATCGAAATTTTAAAAGAACGAGGGAAAAACATTGTCCTAAAATTCGGGGTATCACAATTTTAGTTTTGGATAATTTATTGGTTTTGTCATTCAGAAAAAAAAGATAACCTAGTTAGTTATTTGTCCGCTCATTTGTCCTTTACATGCATGCACTTATGCTTTGATACAACAGAAAAGCAATATGAAGATAAATTTTAAAAAGTAAGGAAAGAAAAATTTTCCCAAAGCAAAAATTAGTTCATTCTTCTTCATTTCTTCCTCCTTTATTCATAGTACAAACATAAACAATCCACCCACTTGAATCATCACTTTTGCTTGGAATAATTGTAGTGCTTTAGAATGCTTGTCAAATATCACGAAAATATATCATTGTAGCCATGGTAGGGCCTATATGAATTATCACATACTTAATCACTTGAGAATAGTAGGGTTAATCACTAAACGACATTTGGTTGAGTCAGCATTGCATCATACTAATTTTTATTCAATGAGATCCAATACCTCATAGCAATTTCTTCATCTGAATTAGAATCAATTTGAGAGAGAGCTTCTTGCAGCTGTTTCTTGAACTATAATTTTCAAGTAGTTGCCACAATTCAGTTCTAAATCTTACTCTTTTGCTCAAGGAATTCCTACATTTTTTTTAAAAACTGTTTTAGTATTATTCAAGCTGCCTAAGAGTACAACGTAGGGAGGAAGGCCGCACCCTTACCTCCAAAACGAAAAACGAAAATTACAAAAGTTCTGCATATCTAGTGCCAGTAACCCTCTAATACGACATGGTAATTGAGAAACCCCAGTAAATAGCACAAAGGAACCACGCGCATTGCCGTAGGAAGCTAGTGAGTCAACCACAGAATTCCCCTCCCTATAACAGTGATTGAACTGATAATACTTTGGAACAACACACCGAATCGCACGAACAACAAGATAATACTTTGGAATTCCTACATTTTTATCGATATACTACCTTTTTACATAGGATAACCCATTTTGATTATTTTATACCACTATTTGACTTGATATTTGTGTACTAAAAGTAGAACACCAAGAGGGATCTCGTTGGCATGGTTCCAGCAGAAAATCCATGAAATTTTGTTCATCAGGAAATAATAGAATAACTAATAGCCTAAATGGAGATTTTTAATAGTGGAACCTTGAATAAATAAGAAACCATCTTCAAGAAATAGTGGAGATTTCAGTGATAGCTACAAAATTTCTCCATCATCTATAAAACTACAAGAGAAAATCAAATAGATTTGAACTAAGTTGAAGAAACTAAGAATGAGAGTAGGTCTCGTGAATAAAATATATGTTCAAATTATTTGATGGTCATAATAATTGTAATTTGATTGATGCTAGGCTTTAGAAAATTTTATTTGAGTATGCAATAAGACTTTCTAATCTTTATGGAGAATAATATTAAGAGTTGTAATTATATGATAGGCATCTTAGTTCGTGAATACCCTTAAGTAATGAGTTAATTTCACCTAAATTAGTGTCTACTAGAATAACTCATAAAAGGTTCTTGTTTAAAGAGGATCATCTAAAATGAAATGAAAATTTGGCTTGATATAAATTTGATGCAATCCTGGAAAAGTGAGATGTTGAGACTCTATTCAATTTTAACCAAAAGAGTCACATGTAGACTCACAAATCAAATAAAGAGGTATAGAACAATTCCATATTACACTACTTACCCTCTTAACTAAATTGTGAACACAAAAAATACTAGATATTGGAGAGCCATAAGATTACTAGCAAAATTATCACATTTAACATACATCAAGCAGGTCTGGACAAACTGAGCAATTTCCTTCTCCATGTTCTCCCACCAATACAAACTCTTCAAGTTCTGGTACATTTTATTCCCTCCAGAATGTACCGTATACTTAGATCGGTGTGCTTCCTCCAAAATTTCCTTCTTAAGCCCTTCGTCCTTAGGCACTACTATACGATTCCGAAACTTTAATATACCATTCACTCCCAAATTAAAATCTGAATTTTCTCCCTTTTTAGCTCTTTCCAACCACTTTTGCAACTTCAAGGTTCTTTTCCTGAGTTTTCTTGATACGTTCCAACAAATTGAATTTCACGACAATATTCCCAAAGATCACTTTTATAGGTTCAAGTCGGGGATTCCAATAACTAGTCTCTTCCAACAAGTGCAATTCTTTAATCATCAATCCTGCCACTTGCACTTGACGAGTTAAAGCATCAGCCACTACATTGGCTTTTCTTGGATGGTACTTTATCGTGCAATCATAGTCTTCCAAGAATTTCATCCACCTACGTTGTCTCAAATTCAGCTCTTTTTGAGAAAATAAATACTTAAGTCTCTTGTGGTCTGTAAAAACTTCAAATGTCACTCCATATAGCTAATGTCTCCACTTCTTTAATGCAAACACAATAGCCGCTAATTCCAAGTCATGAGTTGGGTAATTTCTTTCGTGCGGCTTCAATTTCCTAGAGGCTTACGCTATCACCTTATCATTTTGCATGAATACACATCCCAAACCTTCCTTTGAAGTATTTGTGTAGACCACAAAACTACCCTTCCTATTTGGTAAGGCTAATACAGGTGCTCTCTTCAAACGTCTCTTTAACTCTTGAAAACTTTCTTCACACTTAGAACTCCATATAAATTTTTCACTTTTCTTAGTCAGCTCAGTCATGGGTCGAGCAATCTTAGAAAAATCCTTGATAAATCTCCGGTAATACCCTGCTAACTCTATAAAATTTTGAACTTCAGTAGGGTTTTCCGGTTGTTTCCATTTAGAGACTGCTTCAACTTTGGCTGGATCCACTTTAATCCCGTCTTTGGAAATTATATGACCTAAGAATGTCATTTTTTTCAACCAAAACTCACACTTGCTAAACTTAGCATACAACTGATGTTCCCTCAGAGTTTGTAAAATAATTTTCAAATGTTTCTCGTGATCCTCCAAGATATTAGAGTACACCAGTATATCATCGATGAACACCACTACAAACTAGTCCAGATAAGGCTTAAAGACTCAATGCATTAAATCCATAAAGTCGCAGGTGCATTCGTTAACTCGACCGGCATTATGGCAAACTCAAAGTGTCCATACCTTGAGTTAAAGGCAGTTTTAGGTACATCTTTTCCCAAAATCCTCAATTGATAGTAACCCTACTAGAGATCCAATTCGAAAATACAACTGCCCCTTGCAATTGGTCGAACAGCTCATCAATGTGGGGTAAAGGGTATTTATTCTTAATAGTAACATTATTCAAGCCTCGGTAATCTATACACAACGTTAAACTCCCATCTTTTTTTTAACAAACAAAACCGGGGTTCCCCATGGTGAATCACTTTCCTTTATAAAGTCTTGCTCTAGTAAATCCTGTAACTGCAATTTCAACTCCTTCAACTCAACAAGTGCCATTCTGTACGGCGTCTTAGAGATAAGTGCTACCCCTGGAGTCACATCAATCCTAAAAGTCATCCCTCTTTCTGGAGGTAAAGACTCTAACTCTTCAGGAAAGACATCCGGATACTCCTTTATTATAGGCATATCTTCCAACCTCACTTTATCATTAGGAGTATTTATAAGAAAAGCCAAATATCCCTGAACTCTCTTACTCAACATTTTTCTAACTCGAATTCCTGAAATAAGTGTAGATGAGACTAATCTATCCCTTACCTCTAATTTCAGGGTTGCCTCTCCTGAAATGCACAACTCTACCGTCTTACAGTTCAACTGAGTATGGTAGCGTGCTAACCAGTCCATTCCTAAGATAACATCATACCCCTTAATTGCTAAACCTATCAAATCGGCCAGTAATTTCCGTTCCCCAACCTAGATCTCACAATCCTTGTATACCAAGTTAGCGATTAAATTTTGATCCCTAGTAGGTGTTCTAACTTCTAAATCATAAGGTAATTTAATTGGTTTCACATCTATCCCACTCATAAAATTAGGGTTCATAAAAGAATGTGTCGCACCCGAATCAATTAAAACCTTAGCTAAACGGTGGAAAATAGGGACCGTACTTTCGACCACCTCAGTAGCATCCAGAATTTGCTGATAGTTCAATGCGTAAACCCTAATAGGTACCTTTGGTCGACTCCCTCAGCACTAGTCTGCTTAGAGGTTGACTTTTCAGGCCTTTGAGTGCTACCTCCTACCTTCGACTTACTTGGACAATTCGCGAGTTGGTGCTCGGTACTGCCACAGTACAAACATTTTTCTGACTTTCTCCAACAATCATTCTCCGAGTGATTGGCCTTGCCACAGTAGCCACAACTAACTTGACGAGTTACGGCCGGGCCAGTAGAAGGTATTCCTCTTGATTGACCTTGCCCACTACGACCTCCTCTGGATAAAGCCCCTCTAGAAGCTCCTGCGGTCGTTACTCCTCCCATTCCTCTTCCCATCTTGGAAGGTGGGACACTTTTACTTCCCTGACCAGAAGTATAACTAGAAATGTTCCTTTTCTTAGTGTGAAAGTCCCTAACTTGTAGCCTTACGCTCTCAACTCTCTGCGCTTTCTCCAGAGCTTCGGTAAACTTAGAGATTTGGGTTGCTGCCAACCCTTCCTGGATCTCCACATTGAGTCCTTGCACGAAGCATTTTATCCTTTTCCGCTCATTAGTCACCAATTCTGGAGCATACTTAGAAATTTTAGTGAACTTCCCTTCATACTCGGTTACGCTAAGAGTTCCTTGTCTTAACTTTATAAATTCGTTCTTCCGCTTCTCTTGGATCAGAGGCAGAAGAAACTTCTCATTAAAATCCTTCGTGAAATTTTTCCAAGTCCAAGGGGTTTGGGCTCTCTCCCACTTTTCCCTTATCACGTTCTACCAAGCACGTGCAACACCCTCAAACTGAAAGGCAGCAAAGTTCACCCTTCTCTTTTCAGTATAATCTAAAGCGGCAAAAATATTAGTCATCCGCTCTAGCCAATTTTACGCTAGCTCAGGATCAGGTTCTCTAGTGAATTTAGGCGAAGCAAAGTTCAAAAATCTCTCCAAAACCCTATCATCACCTCTATCCTGGGCCCCGGATTGGTTAATTGGCCCTGGACCCTGTCTCTCAACTAATCGTTCAAGGATATCAGTCATCTTATTAATGGCAGTAACCACTTGGTTACCCTCTACATTCTCTTGTCCCTGGGTTGGTTCAGTTGCCGATCCCTGATCATCCCCTTGAGTTTGGGTTTGCCTAGTCCCTCGCCCACGACCTCGACCACTCCTTCGTCCGTCCATAATCCTAGTTATGCCTAGTGTAAGAAATAAAATAATTACGGAAAAAATACTTAATATACGAACCAACATGAAAACATTGGAAATAACAATAATTAACATATATTAACATTTTAAGGTTCATACAATTAGCAAGTCATGGGGCGTTTGCAAAATATAGCACATAGGTGCCACAAAAATACTTTTAGTCATGTACGACCAAAATAGAGTCAAGTGCCTCAAAAGTAGGCCACACAGTCAAGCAAAATACAATGGCCTTTGCACTAGTATCATCCCAACTATTTCTAACTACAAAAGTCAAAAGATCTATCGCTCTAGTCTAATCCTCAGTAGGACTATCAGGTGGAACCTCCTCCCTCGGGTCCTCCTCTGGATCCTCCTCGAAAAGCTCCTCCTCAATGCCTTCCTGAACCGGACTCTGAACAACCTCCATGACCTCATCAATCAACATAGTAACGTCTGCCAAGATCCCAGAAGCCCGATCTCGGACCTCCTCGCCTATCCTAGTTAGACGAGCTCTAACCCTCTGAACCTCATCACGAGCAGCCTCAGCCCTAGTCATCTCGCCCGCCACAGTCCCCTCTAACTCCGCAATCCTAGCACTTTAAGCATTCACCATAATGTTCAGCTCCTCAACCTCCTGAAGTAGAGATCAGTTGGTATTCACCAATTGACGACGGTCGTCGTCAAGGGACAATACTAGGTCATTAGGGTATGCATAAGTCATCCTACAGGGACATCGAGGAAATCTAGTAGAAGGCGAGTAACGCACATGAGCTCCTCCACCAAGGACTCGATAGTAAATAGGCCTAAGAGGCTTCACGTGGCCATTAGCATGACCATTACCATTAACGGCATGTCCTCCATTACCATTCTCCATCCCTGCAAAACAACCACAATTTCCAGGTTAGAAACTTAAAGTCACTAATTCGCTCAAACATCACTGAAGGTATAACTAAGTTATCTCATTCCTAATTTTCAGAGCAAAGTCTCCAATATCTCCCATATAGATTTCTAACCTAGTGTTCTGATACCAACTGTGACGCTCCAACTTCTCCCTAAGGCAAACCAAAGGGTATCGGCTGGACGCCTGCCCAACTCTCGCCAGGACTCAGTACAATTTCAGTTCAAACTTAAAGGATAACGACTAATAACGAAAGTTGAAATAAAGATAAGAAATCATTTCCATACATGAATATTCAATCTTACATCACAAGTTTCAAAATACAACCACTTTTCCAAAATATACAACATCTAAAAGATGTCTAGTCAAATACATTCAAAATCCTAATCAAAAGTGCCTCAAGTCGGCTTCTCCATAACTCTTTCCATCTCGGCCCCTGCTAAGGAAAACAAATCTAATGGGATGAGTTAACGCTCAGTGAAGCCAAGAAAACAAGCAAACACATAGTTCAGCCAAGAAAACATGCAAACACATAGGTCAAGTAGCAATAGCATTTAAGTGAGAAATAAAGCTGTAATATCCAAGCAATTCACAATTTTCAATTGAACACATTCAATGAGGATACAGGAGCTCTCAGGAGCTAGGTTCCACTTGTTTTGTTTTTCACAATTCCCGTTCACCATTTCAACCCCTGTTCCGGGCCAACACTTCTATAAAAGGCACTACTACTCGAGTAGGTCAAGAAAGATCTCTTAATAGATCAAGTTTACAGTTATCTCATGATTCACCAAATTTCTCGACCAAGCCCTTGCTGACTCGAGTCACAAGGTCGGCCAATTGAGATTTGGGCATCCTCCAGTTCAGTTATAGGTCGAGGAGATTCACTCCAAACGACATCCAGTCAATCAATTACAATTCAATCATAAGCAATTCAGTTGTACAATCAGTTAAAAAAGAACGAGTACGATAACGTACACACTCGACTCAACAATTATCAATCATTCAATCTATAAGAAGCAATTCACATAATTGCAACAAGTTATGCACTTGACACTCACCAAATCACAATACGGGAGTAAATGGAAAAGATCTTTAATGGTCGGCTCCGGGATTCTGTTCAAGATCTGCTTGAGCGCTTGGAAACATAACAATTAACTATTACTCATAAATATTTACAAACTCCTTGTCAGACAAGGAAGAGTGTACGTTCATTTTCAAATTAAAATAATGTCTCGAAAAGCCTCAATATCTCGAAAATCAAGATTTAAAAGTGAGGGTTTAATAATGCAAGAGAAACTAATTTCCTTCACGAAATCAAGTTTAAAATGATCAATCAATATCAAGAAAGAATAATGAGTTCTCAAAAACTCATTTTCATAAGAAATCGGGAAATTTCAGTTTTGCACGACAATCTTTGAAAAATTGAATCTTGAGTTTGGCATGTCCAAAAATGGAAAACTTTATACCGTTGGAAACTAGGTTCAAATTAATAAAAGTTTATAGAAGACACTTTTCCAAGATTCTAAATGGAAGGCATTCAATTTTTAGCTCAAAGTGGCTGATCTGAGCAAGCAAGGCAGTTCCAGTCATGTTTTATGGCAATCTTTGGAAATTTGGCAAAATTCACAGAAAGTGAACTAGCCTTTGAAATTTGTAACAAAATATGAGTTCCAAACAAAGTTTCAAACAGGACAAACGGAACTAAATTTGGAGTTTTGAGCGTAAAGATATAGTAGCTTAAATTCGGCTGAAATTTGAACACTGATCAGGAATTTTCCAGATTTGAAAAGCAAACTTTGAGACATCATTTGGGTATCGAAATGGTCTTAGAATAACACCAAATTTGGTACACTTAAAATTCCATATGAGGACTATTTCTCTATCAAATTTCACACAAAAACTCACATGGGAAGGCAGTTAACAAAACTACCAAAGTTTAGGAAATTCTCAAAGCAAATCTGTCCTCTTGCTTTTTTTTCTTTCCTTTTTCAAATATTTTGCACCATGAAATTAGTCCCAATTCGGTTCATTTTTGAAACCAAGGTCCTATGACCATCTAATAAGCAATTGGTAGGTAATTGACACCAAAATTTTCGAAACAAAACGTCCCAAATCAAACCTAACCATTCGGCTAGCTAGAAGAGAAAGATTTCCAGATTTCCAGCTTTGTCACAGTTCAGAAATTGAACCATATCTCACTCAATACAACTTGAAATTGAGAATGGTTGGTGGCGTTGGAAACTAGATTAAAACTCTACATGTTATCAGAACAAGTCATTTTCAAAATCAGTTCACAAGTGAGAGAAAATAGAGCCACAAGATGCAGCTTCTACCTTTCCCTCTGATAGATAGTCAGAACAGGACAACAAAGTTTCATGAATCACTATGGTTCACTCAGTTCGAACTAGAAAGTGATTTTTATACCGTTAGAAATCTAGAAATGTCTAGTTTCAAATGCCACAAACGGCACTCGATTTCAACTTTTGTACAAAGACATATGTTCGATCAAAGAGTTACTGTTCGGACAGCCAGAACCCATTTCTAGATTTCTTCAAATTTTGAAAATTCAAGTTTTGCTCAACCAAATTAAATGATTTTTGGTAGACACTTTCTACACACAATATACAACATATATCAACCAATTTCTCAGCCAAAAAACCAACAAAAATTTGAAATGCATGCAAGATAACAACAGGGCAGATTCGGCCATCTTCATGCACCAACTTCCTTCGATTTTTCCTTCACTTTCTAACCATATTCACCTCAAATAACACATAAACAACCACAATAAACTAATTACACCTCAAGCCAGCTACCTAAAGGCATCAGTAAGTCTGCTAGCCTAGTTTTAAAATAAGATAAAATAGATTTCCTCAAGTCCTCTACCTATTTCAAGCTTAGGGTTTCAAACCCTTGCACAACCAACCATAAATCTTGTATTAAATGGAGAGATTAGAAGAGTTGATGGGTTTACCTCTAACCCTTGTAGAAACCAGAATTTTTCACCACTAAAATTCCAAGAAATTCCCCAAGATGAAGCCTTCCTCCAAGCTCAAGTTAATCTCCAAGTGATATGTGAGTTGGGTGGTGATTTGTGAAGGAAATGGAAGCCAGATGAAGTGAGATGGAGTGGAGCTTTTCTCTTCTTTCCCTTGCTGTTTTCGGCTGAGATATGGAGTGAGGAGAGAGAGTGTTTTGTGTTGTGAAGCTTCCTTTGGAAGCTCAAGGAATTTGTGGCCAAAATTTGTGCAAAAGTCAACTAGGAATAGTGTCGCGCCCGAGCCGTTTTCTCTCTTATTTGTTACACTTGTGTGCTAAACCTCCAATATAATTTAACTTTTAACACTATAATTATTCACTCTTTGTAGTCTAGTATAATTTTCTCAAATCTCCACTTAGTCGTTTTGAAGCGAAATACGCGAACTTCCAATTCGCGTGCGATAAGACGAAATTTAAAAGAAATTCATGTAACGATAATATAATTAACTAATACTAGGGTAAATAATTATAAAAATAATTATTTTAGGAATAAAAACATGAGTCCTCACAGTATACACGTCCCGTAGCAATCTGAAACCCACTCCCCCCTCATCATTCGGAAAGCATAACTAATCCCATCGGATCCAATAAAACCTGGTCCCTATCTCAGTCGACCCCCACAAGAAGTTCGAGCAAACCTTTTCAATGACATTGAACACTGAAGCTAGGATTACCGAAGCTGATAGTAAATGCAAAGGAACAGATGATAGCACATGTTTTATGAGCACGATCTTGCCTCCATGAGACAGAAACTTGGTCTTCCACGAGAGGATTCGCCCAAGTATAGTGTGACTCACCTCTCCATAATGAGCGGCCCTACCCTTTCCAAAATGCAGTGGGAACCCTAGGTAGCGAAAGGGTGCATGCTGTCTTGGGAAGCCAGTGATACGCTCAATTATCCTCCGTCGGGCCATCGAGACAGAGGGGTGGACCACATAGCCACTCTTGTACCCATTCACCAGCTGACCCGATGATTTTTGGTACAAGTCCAGCACCCAAACGATCTTCTGTAAGGCAAGAGCCAAACTATTAGCAAATATCAGCACGTCATCAGCAAAGGCCAGATGCGTTACTGGAGGGCATCCCTACGGAACTGTGAACCCCTGAAAACCTGCCTGAAGAGCTAGATCGTTTAAAGCCCTAGAAAGGACCTCCGCCCCAATCACAAATAACGCAGACGCCAATGGATCCCCTTGTTGAAGTCCCCTACTGGATTTAAAGTACCCATAGAAAGCTCCATTGATGTTAACCGAAAACCACACGTTAGAGATCAGTTGTCAAACCATGTCAATAACTCTTTCCCCAAACCTGAAGCGCCGCATAACATTCACAAAGAATATCCACGACACCCTATCATACGTTTTGGCCATATCCAACTTCAAAGCAATATTCCCACCCCTCGAAGACCTGCGCATCCTTGAAAATAATTCTTGAGCGAGAAGGTAGTTCTCTGTGATGTTTCGGCCCTTAACAAAACTAGTCTGCTGGGGCGACACCAGGCTCGGCAGGAGAGGGGCCAGTCTATCCGCCAATAACTTGGACAATAATTTGTTGAAGAAATTGCACAGGCTAATTGGTCTGAATTTCGAGAAGTCCTGGGGGTTCGGACCTTTCGGGAGTAGGATAATGATGGTAGATGTAAGAAAGCGAGGTAGCTCAGCCCCACAGAAGAAACTCAAAACTGTGTTATACACATCTTGACCAATCACCTCCCAAGCAAAAGTAAAAACCTCCCCATGAAGCCATCCGAGCTAGTTGCACTTTCACCGTCCATTGCAAAAATGATCTTAGGCACCTCCTCAAAAGATGGGTCCGCCTCCAAACGACTATTCTCCTCTGCCGTGACAATGGATGGGATTACATGTAGCAGGTTTGTCGCATTGCCAGCCAACTCAGAGAATAGCTCCGAAAAATAACATACAGCTTCGTTTGAGATGTCCTCGTCCGTCTCCACCCAGGCACCATGCACATCTTTAATCCTATGGATTACTCCTTCCACCCGCCTCTGCTTCAGGACAACATGAAAGAACTTGGAATTGCAATCACCGTGACATATCCATTTCACCCTAGCCTTCTGCTTCCAGAATTGTTCTTCCACTGACAAAGCAAGATTGAGTTGGGCCTGAGCTATATTAAGCTCCACCAGAGCAACATCCGAGCTCTCATTCTCCAACCTTGCCTCCGCCCGATGCACTGTCTCTTCTGCCTCACGCGAAGCATCAAATATGTTCCCAAATGTATGCTTATTCCACTCTTGGATGGCTCGTCGAACATATATCAGTTTGGAGCACAGAACCTTCATAGGGGAACCCTGTTGCTCCCGCTGTCAAGCTGTACGAATGACATCCGGTAGGGAGGCCTTGGATGTCCAAATATTAAGAAAACGGAAGGCATGCAGCTTGTTATCTATACGTGAGGCAAAGGAGATTTTCAGCGGTGCATGATCAGAGGGATGCCTTGCTAAGTGAGATACCGAAATGGTTGACGGTAAATCTGAGCACTCCACATTAATTAGTAATCTGTCCAACCTCTTTCATATCCGCACTTCCTCTTCCCCGGCGATTGTTGCACCAAGTGAAGCTAGAGCCAGAAAATCCCGCATCAAATACCCAGCATCCTCCATAAAGGACATAAGCTCCAATCCCTCCGAGTTGCCAAAAGGACGGCCACTTTTTTTTTCCTGGGGAGATATAACCACATTGAAATCCCTGCAGATACACCACGGCTAGGAACATGGCTTCTCAAGTAATAAGGCTTGCCACAGTGTGAGGACCCATAAATTTTTCTAATTTTATCTTATTTATTTATTTCCTCGCGTGTATTTTTCTTCATTAAACCCTATTATATTGATTTTCCAGATATTTTTATAAGTGAGTATAGGTTTTAAATCATTTTCATAGTATAAGTTAGTTCTTGATAAGTTTGAAGTGCTTTGAAGACGTGGGACCCGCTAGTGCGCTAAGTGCGATAAAATTTTGACGATTAATTGAAGTTTTGTATTAAGAGATATTATTTTACAAGGTGTTAGAAGATAATTAGAGGATAGTTATCTAGGCTAAGCTTGGTAGACAAAGGGATAAGAATAAACTTAAGAAGGGCCAAGTGTCGCGATCCGATTGGAAGTTGGACTTGCCTAACTTTCTTTACCTTTACTAAAATCAAATTTTGACCAAATTTTTCTTCATTTTCACCTTGCTTGGCCGAAATTCTTGCGGGAGAAAAGAGAGGAAAATACTTCATCTTGCACTCTAATTTCTTGGTTCAATCTTGAGTTTTAACCGATAGTTTTGGAAACTACACCATCAAAGTTGCTTATTAAGGAGGATTAAAGCTTGGGTAAAATACATAAAACCCCCCTATGGTTAAGGAAATTGACACGAAACTTCCTCATTGTTTAGAAACACCCACTTAACCCCCCTATGTTTTGGACTTCTTAGAATTTTACCTGTTAATCGGCTGGAAAGCAGGTAACAATATGAAATATAAAAAATACCCTCATTTATAATATCTGAAAAGGTACCGATGCAATTAGTAAATCTTGAGGGTACTTTATGTATAGAGAGAGAAACCCTAAATCTACAACCAAGAAAGAGGTGTTTCTATGTAGATCGGTCTAAGTTATAGTGAAGATCGATTGAGGGTTGCAACGAATCGAGCATAGCTATTAACCAAGTAATCTCATATTTGAACCCTTAATTTCAGAGGAGTTGATTTGTTTGATAGTAGGTGTTTTGGTAGTAAATTGTTGGGGATATTTTGAAACTTGGTAAAAGAAGTATAATTTGAAAAAAACTGGGATATTTTGAACCCCAGTCGCGCCTGCAGATGGATTCCCAGAGAGCGTCGGAGTGAGTAAGAGACCTCAATCTTCTGCAAGTCATACCAAAGCGGAGGATTGAGTCTATTGGAAGACGCAACAAGATGGAGAAGAGGTGGTCATTCGGTATTCTGCACACTGTCGCTGCTGCTACACCTGATGATGATGATGATTCATTGCTGCTGCCGCTGCTTCTTCTTCTTTCAGCCATGGGTGGGAGGCAAGAGGGACTATCAGAGCAACCTGATTGCTGTCTGTCTGCAACCATTTCCCCTTTCTTTGCTGCCACCTGCTGGGCTACTGATTGGTCTGTCTCTTTACTCTTGTTTTTGTGGTGGTGGGGACCACTGCAATGCCCACTGGGACTCTCTTGGGTGCGGGCAGAGGAGAGAACTCTCTAGTTTTTCTTCCTTCTTTGATACCACAATTACTGTAAATTTCCTCTTAAGTTTGTCTCTTCTTCGTCTTGCCTTGTTCATTCATTTTATAAATCAACTGGCCACTGATTGGTCTCCATTTGTATCCGGGAGATTTTGTTAATCTACTTCATCGGGTAGTAATTCTGGTTTGTACAACATTACCGCCATTTGGATGAAGAAAGGAGGAATACCCCTTTTTTTTAAAGAGGCAGCTAAAGTAGTTAGCCAGTTGTTCTTCTTTCCTTATAGTTGCTGCCGCCATTCTAGCAATCACTATTTCAATCTGGAGCTTGCTAACACCATTTCTTTTTTTTTTTCTTCTTTTTTTGTGCAAAGTCCAAACTTGGTGTGCTCAAAATTTGCCAATTCAGCTTTGCATTTTTTTTCAAACTCTGACATTTTTTTGTCTTGCTTTTGTATTTCTCTGTCCATTTTTTCCATTTGTAGAACTACAACTATGGTGGGTTTCATTTGTAAGAGATGTGGAGGGTAAAATTGGAATGAAAACGAGTTTCTTCTAGTCACAAGTGACCATTAGATCGCGTCAATATCACTCGCTAGCTTCCCAGCCGGTTAGCAGGTAAAATCCTAAGAAGTCCAAAGCACAGGGGGGTTAAGTGGGTGTTTCTAAACAATAAGGAAGTTTCGTGCCAATTTCCTTAACCACAGGGAGGTTTTATGTATTTTACCCTTAAAGCTTCTAGTGGAGGGATTTGTGAAAGGAAAACCCTAAGTTATCATCTTTCTTAAGGTGTCAAAGTATTTTGCTTACAACTTCCTCTTTGTTCATGTTAATGTCAAATTAGTGGCTTTTGTGGCTAAATATGTTGATTTGTAGTAGGTTTGATGGGTGGAAGTGGAGTTTTGATGGATTTTTGATTTATTATTGATTTTTCTGTTTTTATATAGTAATTATTGATTATTCATGGATTGATGGTTTGTTATAGTGTAAAATGAAGTTGGTATATGTTGGATATGATTGGTTGCGGAAAAATTTCGGTTTTGTGCGGAAATTCCAGTTTTAAGGTTCCAATTTGCCCTGTTCTATTTGACCATTTTAGAGTCCAAATTAGGCTTAGTACAAAACATAAAAGTTGTATAAAATGATGTTTTATAGCTGCCTATAAAATTTCATCTCGATCGGAGCACTGTACCTTGTAAAATGACCGAAATACCCTTGACTGCCCATAAGCCCTATTTTCGCGGACAGTTTTCTGTCTTCGTGGGGATTTTAATTTTTGACTCTGAAAATGCATGATTTAGCTTTGGAGGCCTTCATAGGAAATGTAGGTATCTGTCCTGGTTTCGAAACGCCATAAGATACACCTCAATTGGACTTCGGTAGCTTGAGTTCTTGCATTTAATCATAGTGCGGTGAACTAGTCTGATTATGAGATGCTGGTTCTGTAATTTGAAATTTTATCCTAGATACACTACGAACTGGACTAAGTGGTCTTCATCAAATTTTAGGCCTTTATCTTAGCTTCGAAACGGTACAAATTGCACCCCAATTCGATAAGCGTAGCTTCGGTTGTGTCTGTTCCGTTAAGAGACGTCAAACCTGCTCTTTAGCTTTTGTCCTTAAAACTTGATTTCTAGTTGCATCCCTAGACTTGCTTTGTATTTGGATGAACTTGAGCCTAGTTGAAGGGCTATTGTATTGAGATTTCTTATGTGTTGAATTGGACTGACCTGAGGAAAAACAATGAAGCCATAAATGGCTGGAATATAGCAAAATACAGATGGCATGCTGTCCAAAATTTTAGGGCTACACGATTCCTTCAAGTTGAGTTGATCTTAGTGAAAATGAAGGGTTTTGAGGGTTGTTTGTAACCCTAGGACCAACTGTTATCTTTTTACTCAAAAATCATATTTTTATTCTTCTGTACTAGTACTTAACCTGGAAAGGCGTACGACATGTAGTCGAGCCTCATTTATGCATTCCATTTACTGGGTTCGTGGGTGTGCGAACTATAATTGTTTTCTCTTGATTATTTTAGGGTTTCTGGGCGATTAAAGCCACTTTGGGTAAAAAACTTTTGAAGTACCTGTACTGGAGCCGGTGAGTGTACCACTCCCATCATTTGTTGCTTAACTTGGTTTTTGCACCTGCAATCTGTGATTTGAATGACTGTATCATCTATTTATTCTGTTTGAGACGAGGGTGTACTTTATCACACTCGTTCTCTTGTCTGTCTGTATGCCTATTTACTGGGTATACTCTATTATTTGTATTTGAGTCTGTTCGGACGTCGTTTGGAGGCTGGTATCCAACGATCTTTCTATGACCTCTGAGCTCAACACCTGTGGCTAGTTACTCGAGTCGGGCCGGCAAGGGCCTGGTCGATTAGATAACAAACCACGGTAGTCTGTTTTGGGAATCTTTGGGTATTGAGACTTTTGATTCCGGTATACTCGAGTATTACCATTTCTGTTTCTGTTGTGGTGTTCAGGCCCGGTAGGGGTATGTTTGGTGGATGAAAATTGGTGTAAAGTGGGGTCTACGGATATGTTGGTTCTATTTACGTTGACGGAGAGTCAACGTGTTCTGATCAAGTACTGTAAATGAAAATCTGGCTCCTGAGAGCCACTTGTATCCTTTTCCTTTGAATCACTGTGTCTAACTACTTTCCTTTATATCTGGTATATGTATCTGATTGGTTAAACGTGAAAGACCATGATTTTATCCCTATATGTTTGGTACCTCATTGAGCGTAAACTCACCCCTTTCTGTTACCTTTATTTTCCTTACAGGGGACAAACTTGAAAATCACGATTTTGGAAGAAAAGGGTCAAACTAGTATATATGTCATGTTGTTAACCTCTTTTGAGAACGAAGCCCTAATTGTATTTTGTGTAGTATGAATACCTTGGATTGCACTGTATGTTAAGACTGCAATGTAAATATATGTATAAGTGTTCAACATTGTCTATTAAATGTATTCCGTTGAGACTATGATTTTATGGTTTGGTAAGCATGTTCTCACCTTAGTAGTTTCCGATTGTTCGTTTTCTTCGGGTCCTATCGCGCGTACTAGATTGGGTTTGTGTGAATCGACTCCGTAGTCCTGGCGAGAGTTGGGCAGTCGGTCCGCCGAACCCTTTTGGTTCGTCTTAGGGTGAGGTGGGGCTGTCACACACAGCTCCCATCGCTCTTCCAATGTGCATTTGGCGTGCACAAAAGAAAAGCGCAAGGCATGTGGTAACCACGGATGGTGCAACAAGAGTGAGATGTGTTGGGCAGAGTTGCCAGCAATAGAACAAACAAACGGTAATCTATAAAACACTCAAATGTCTTCCGACAAGTTTACCACTACAGCATCAAAAGATAATCTTAAACGGATGGATTCTATGTTCACAACATCTAGTTTTGGTTCACAAATAGCCACCAACTGAACATTATGCAAACGAATTAATTTTTTAAGTGTTTTCAAATTAGGAGTTTTAGAAACTCCTCTAATGTTCCAAAAAATTGCATTAATCATGGGGAAGAACCTGGAACAAATTTTTGGATGATCGCCGACCGCAGCTGCCTGTTTGAAGGAAAAATCGCTCGTGTACCCTTCGGCTTCACTTGTTTGAAGCCTTTCTCTAATGCCAAGGACTGATCAACGTTAAGGTGCATCAAGGGGGCTGCAACCCATTCACCATGACCTGTCTTGGGTTTCGGAGACAGATTACCTGCTGCCACTGATCGCGTTACTTCATTCTCACAGCTTTCCTCCTCCGCACCGTCTTCTCCCCCCATGCTCAGCCATGCTATCCTCTTGTAGATACGTGCTTGGGCACGTAGGTTGGGCCACTGCATGCCCATCCTTCCTCAGCAAAGCCAGAATCCCAGACCGCAGTTCTGCCATGGCTGGACTAAACAGTATCCTCCTCCACCAGCGCTTCCTCCATGCGCTGCCCCACTTCTGCCGCATCTGCATTCTCTTGTGCTGGGCGGTTTCCTCCATCACCATCAGGGATACTTGCTGGGGCTGCTAATGTCGCCGCTGGGTTGGTATTGTCTGAAGACCCAAGAAGCACTGAAACACCATCCTGTGTCGGGTTTCCTTCCTCGCCCGCAACAGACCCAACGCAAGGCTGCTCACGCTGCTTCTCTCCTCGACCATGTTTGCCCTTACTCAGAATCCGAACCTCATTATAACCAGCTTTCTTGCAATCCCCTGCCAAATGGCCCAACCTCCAACAAATGTTGCAATAGTTGGGTAGGTTTTCAATCACAATTTTCTGCCAAAACCCTACCTCTCCTTTAACAGCCACCCACACCCTTGAACAAATAGGTTTGAGCAAATCCACCTCCACACAAACCCTAGCCACACTAGGTCTTGTTCCTGCTGTTGTTACCGAGTCCAGAAAGAGAGGCTTCCCCACTGGTGAAAGAATCGAAAACAGGGAATGATTATCATGGTAATGGATGGGGAGAGAGGGTAATGAGGTCCATACAGGAACCAGAGATGACTCATTCTGCACGTGAAAATCGCTTGTCCATCGAAAGACCCGCATGGGATACTTCCCCAGTTGTCAAAGCCCTCACGTCCATATACGGTTGAAATCTACTTTGGCTGCGTACTTAAGGAGGACATGGCGGTAGTCCATGAGGCCAACCGTAACCTGATCTCTTAAGTACAGTGATGAGAAGAATTTTTGAATCTCTTCTAAGCTGGGCCGCCCATAGGAAAACTTTCCAACCAGTGCCCAGCGAAAAGGTGCCGCAAGCTTGTCAGCCTCCTCCTTGGAGAATACCATAGCCACCTCCCCTTTGTAGGTAGTTGTCTGCTTCACCTGGATTAGGGAGTCGGCAGGCTATGAGAACAGTTGGGCGAAGGATTTAGGTGCATAAGGTAGCCGTGGGTACGCCGCCGGCCGACCAAGGAGATGATGCAAAACCTAAGCTATTTTTAGAAACCCTGGAGTAGCACCAACTTAAAATCAAGTAATTCTTTTTTTCCTTTTCCAATAGGGGTAAGAAAATTAGGAAATAGGAGCATATGATTGAGAAAATTTTAAATTTGTATATTTGATTACAAGGACAAAATATTGGCATATAGCTAACCTTCTAAGTTGTAAAAGTTCATTTCTAAATAAAGCATTGTTAAATCAATATAGATTTATAAAAGTTAGGTAAAAAATCTATATTTCTTAAAAAATAAAATTGACGAACAAAGCTCAGCATACAATACAGTATAATCCTAGCAAGCCAGCTTTTTTTTTTGGGTAACCCCATACACGGGGAGGGACGCCACCCCCTTGTGTTATTGAAAATTACAAATTACCTGGATGGAGTGGGACATAGACCCAAACCTCCAAAAGGTAAATAGAAACCAAAGTTACAAAAACGTTATTTTGCAAACAGCTTTATTGCGTATGAAGGGAGTCCCTAATCTATCTAAAAACATGGTTCCCTTAGCGAGCCTTGGTAATTCCGATTGTGAAGTATAAAGGACGAGAGATGAAGAATGCGCCCAAACCTTGGACAAAGCATCCGCCACTTGGTTTGCTTCGAAAAAACAATGCCCCACTATCCACTCCAACCTTTGTACTGCCTTTAGCGCATCTACCTCAGACCTAACCATCCACAGGCAGTTCGACTTGCCTTGGAGAATGTTCACTAACATTAGAGAGTCCACCTCCACCTGTATATGTGAGAAACCCCGTAGAAGACACTACTGCACACCAAATTGTAGTGATTTGAGCTCAGCTTGTATACATTCCAGTACCCCAAGTAGAATGGACAACCCAAACAACAACGCACCAGATGAGTCTCTTAGTACTCTGCCCCCGCCACTAACCCCCGGGTTGCCTAGGGGAAAGCCATCCGTATTCAATTTGTAAAGCCCCTGAGTAGGCTTCTCCCAAGACACCATCCTATGGGAACACTGAGGCTTCCATCCATAACTACTGGAGTAAAAGGCATGCCAGGACACTAACCCATCGGACTCCCCCGCACCATCCCCACTAACTATCCGAACTACATCCACCAGAATACGATCACAAATAGTCTGTCTACGCAGGCACCATCCTTCAAAGTATGCTAAATTCCATGCCTTCCAAATATGCTAGCAAATTAAGTTGGGCAGTATCGTATACGAGAATGAAGTTTTGGTTGACACCACCAACTAGCCAGCCAAGAGCGAATTCCCGCCCCTCTGTAGGCCAAAACCGCAACAGTCCCAAAATATGCCCAAAGATATTGAGCTAGGGCTCTTTTCGAAAAAATATGATCAAGTGATTTGGACTGCGATTCTATACAACAGAAGCATTTTGATGGGCCATAGACACTCAACCTTCCTAACGAAGACATTAAAGGCAATCGATCTAGCAGCACAGCACCATGAAAAAGGATATTTTGACAGGCAGCAAAGGATGTCAAGACCTGTCAAACATGAACGAAGAAGGCGTCTGACCATGGGACAACGGATAAGATGAAGCAATCAAAAATTCCCCTGACTCCGTCAACCACCATACCGCACAATCTTGCCCTTCCCCCGATGGGACTGACTTACTAACAATCTCCGAAACAATATGATCTAGGACCCATTGACTAAGCAATTGTTGATTCCACCGTCCATTCGATACAAAATCCAATATCGAGTGATCCGAGACTCTTTGTAAGCGCAAGCACAATGGGCCAGACCCAAGCCAGTTATCAAACCAGAAGTTACATTGTCTTGATCGTACCAACGAACAAAGATTTTGTTCCGCCAACTCACGTACTTGTAGCATTCGTCTCTAAACATATGAGTTGCCCTTCGTCACCCCTACCATGCATGGATGATTATGTTGACAATACTTGGAGTGCAAAAAAGTACACCATAAACAATCACTCGTTCGAAACCGCCACCATAATTTCAAAGAGAACGCAATATAAACCTCCAACAACGAATGAACGCCTATTCCCCCTTGTGTTGTTTTGGCACATCGATCTTGCCACTTGATCCAATGATTATGGAGGCCATTCTCCCTCTCCCCTCAAAGGAAATTAGCCATGACCCGTTCAGCCAAAGAGTAGACTCCCTTCGGAGGACTCGATGCCGCAAGCTGGTGGGTTGGCATCGCTGACAGGACATGCTTAGTTAGGATAATACCTCTCCTAATGGAAAGGCACCGGATCCTCCAAGATGACACTTTATTGATGACTGATTGCACTAACTCCATGAAGTACATCTTTTTTCACTGTCCAATAAATAGCGGGCAACCCAATTATCGCACTGCACCCTTACCACACAACATCTAGTCAATTTATCATGCACCAAGAAACAGCTCTTATGCACATTAATCTACTGGACCGACATTGCCTCGTAACATTCAATAGTCTGCATGACCTACCGTAACGAGGTGGAACAAGCACTTGAAAAAATAAGGACATCATCCGCATAACTGAGGTGGGTGATCTTAGGGCAACCCTTTGGCACAAAAAAACACTTGAAATCTTGATTATCCAGCAACTTGTTCAAAGAATGAAATAACACCTCCGCTCCAATAATGAATAATGCTGGAGACAACGGATCCCCTTGACGAACCCCTAGCGTGGATTTAAAGAAACCCACACTTGCCCCATTAACCAAGACTAAAAACCAGACATTCGATATCAATCTCCAAGTCATGTCAATCTATTGCTCACCAAATCCAAACCTCCTCAAAACCAGAGTAAAAAATATCCATGAGACGCGGTCATGCACTTTTGACATCTCAAGTTTTAGGGCGACATTGGCATTCCTTGATGGCCTACCCAAACTAGACAGAAGCTCCTGGGCAAGCAAAAAAGTATCCGATATAAGACGTCTCCGCACGAACCCACTCTATTATGGAGAGATAACTTTGGAAGTACTTTAGCCAATCGATTAGCTAATAATCACGAAAAAATTTTGTTTACAAAATTGCACAGGCTAATAGGTCTAAACTGCGAGAAATCTTGGAGATTTGCTATCTTAGGTAGTAGCACAATAGAAGTCGCCGTAACTGCCCTTGGCAATTCAGCTCCACAAAAGGAACTGCATACTGCCCTAACCATATCATTTCCTATAATTGACCAAGTAACCGTAAAAAAATTGCCCGTGTAGCCATTCGGACCCGGCGTGCTCTCTCCATCCATATCAAACACTACACGACGAATCTCCACCTTGAAAGGGACTTGCTCCAGTAAAATATTGTCCTCGTCTATCAAAAGTTTTGGAATATTCGGTAGCAAACTAGGAAATGAAGTCGTTTGTTGAGCTGTAAACATCTTCTCAAAAAATCGTATAGCTTCTTCCCCTGTAGCCTCCTTAGACTCAACTCATTCACCTCTTTCATTCTTGATCTTGTGAATCACCGATTGTAATCTTAGTTGTTTCACCACCGAATGAAAGAACTTGGTATTTCTATCTGTGATGACTCCACCTCCCCCTAGGGCATACCCAAGAGTTTAGCGGACCACCTGTCCAACTCTCGCCAGGACTCTCTTACTAATGTTCTTGAAATAGCCGTTCAAGCCTCAAAATTTACATAAAAGCTCCATTTTCAACTAACAATTCAAACTTAATTTACAATCCAAGAGTAAAACATAGGATTATATTTCCAAAGATTCCAAATATGTCTTATTTACAAAAGTACAAGTACATGAAAGTTATACACCCTAGTTCATGCCTACTTGCTCCGGCCTCCATTCCTGTAAGGAAAACAAACTAACGGAATGAGTTAAAAACTCAGTGAGATTCCCAAACAAGCAATCAGGTAGATAAACCATGGAAGTATGGCATTTAATAGTTTGAACACTTTGCACAGTAATAAATAATCATTCAAGAAATAAACATTTATTCATTAGAAGGATACGTGCTCACTTGGAGCCATTCTGATGTTATGCGCACTTGGACACGATCTAGACAACTCACACTGACGGTTTGGCAGAGGAAATTTGACCCAATCTAATCCCCGAAATAGCGAACAATATTAATACTATCTCAACCCGTTACTTAACGAATTAGCGAACCAAACTATAGGTAGTAGAACGCTACAACTAAGGAGTTACTTGATTGATAAGTTCACTTGAATAACTTGAGAAAGATTCTCAAATATTCAAAGAAACTCTCTTGGAAGAGAAAAGTTTTGAATCAATAAAAATCATGAGTTTTCACTTTTCTCTTTCCAAGAGAGGTTCTTTGAATATTTGAGAATCATTCTCAAGTTATTCAAGTGAACTTATCAATCAAGTAACTCCTTGGTTGTGGCGTTCTACTACCTATAGTTTGGTTCGCTAATTCGTTAAGTAGCGGGTTGAGATAGTATGAATATTGTTCGCTACTTCAGGGATTAGATTGGGTCAATTACTCCAAGTTGAAGAGTCAAATGAAGAATAGTCTTGCAAGTTGCCTTAATCAAAGCCGAGGCTTATTTGTCATTTTTAATTATTTATTGTTCAATAAATTCGACCAAACAGCCTTCTAGTTGACCGAATATTAGGTAGCCCATTTTAGTCATTATTTCGGCCCAAAGGACCTAGCCTAGCTAAGTTTGCTTAAGTATTTTTTTGTTCAAGTGAATCCAATTCACTTTAGGTCTAGTTTAAGTGAATCCAATTCACTTTAGGTTGTTAAGTGTATGGCTATATATAGCCAAGGCAAGAGACCTTCAAGATCAGTTTTTGAATCAATAAAAATCGTGAGTTTTCACTTTTCTCTTTCCAAGAGAGCTTCTTTGAATATTTGAGAATGTTACTTGATTGAGAATGTTATTCAAGTGAACTTATCAATCAAGTCACATTCTCAAGTATTCAAAGAAGTTCTCTTGGAAAGAGAAAAGTGAAAACTCACGATTTTTATTGATTCAAAAACTGATCTTGAAGGTCTCTTGCCTTGGCTATATATAGCCATACACTTGACAATCTAAAGTGAATTGGATTCACTTAAACTAGACCTAAAGTGAATTGGATTCACTTGAACAAAAAAATACTTAAGCAAACTCAGCTGGGATAGGTCCTTTGGGCCGAAATAATGACTAAAATAGGCTACCTAATATTCGGCCAACTAGAAGGCTGTTTAGCCGAATTTATTGAACAATAAATAACTAAAAATGATAAATAAGCCTCGGCTTTGATTAAGGCAACTTGCAAGACTATTCTTCATTTGACTCTTCAACTTGGAGTAAGATGTATAGTGTTGAATCTTCATTCTCCAAACCTTCAATGATCTTCAAATCATCTCCAACTCTCTCTTGGATAGTGCATACAAGAGCTTGTAGGGACTCGCGCATCTTCTTGGCATGAGCTCTTGTGATCGGTCCACTTGGTACTCAAGTGACTTGCTCTTGATCGCCATTGGTTCTTGGTGCTCCGTCATCAGTCCCCTCCTCTTGAAGGCGATTTGCCCCTAAATCAATCTTATTGTCTGCATAAAAAGGGCTTAAGTCAGCAACATTGAAAGTAGAATGTACCCCATACTCACCTGGAAGGTCAAGTTTGTAGGCATTGTCATTGATTATCTCCATGACTTGAAAGGGACCATCACTCCTTGGAAGGAGTTTGTTGCGCCTTTGAAGTGGAAAGCGCTCCTTTCGCATGTGTATCCAAACCTAGTCACCTAGTTCAAATACTATTTGCATTTTGTGATGTCCTTTATTTGCATTTTGGATGTATTGGAGTGTACGCTTCTCGATGTTAGCTCGAACTTTGGCATGTAAGTCTCACACAAATTCCGCCTTTTTCTTACCATCCATGTTAACTCTCTCATGATCAGGCAAAGGAGTTAAGTCCAATGGAGTGAGAGGGTTAAAGCCATAAACAATTTCAATAGAGGAATATTATATAGCAGTGTGCACAGTGCGATTATAAGCGAATTCAACATGCGGCAAACAATCTTCCCAAGTTTTTATGTTCTTTTTGATTATGGCACGCAACAATGTAGACAAAGTCCTATTAACAATTTCAATTTGTCCATCAGTTTGTGGGTGACTAGAAGTAGAGAAAAGCAGTTTAGTGCCTAGTCTACACCACAAAGTTTTTCAAAAGTAGTTAAGGAATTTTACATCTCTATCTGACACAATGGTTCGAGGCATGCCATGCAAACGTACTATGTTCCTAAAAAATAAGTTAGCTATGTATTTAGCATCGTCGATTTTATGACAAGGGATGAAATGTGCCATTTTAAAGAAACGGTCAACCACAACATAAATAGAGTCATGACCTTGTCTAGTCCTAGGTAATCCAAACACAAAGTCTATAGACAAGTCAACCCATTGTGCATATGGAATGGGTAAAGGGGTGTAGAGACCATGAGGATTTACCTTTGATTTTGCATGGTGACAATTTACACACCTTTGTATATATCTCTCGACATCCCTCTTCATTCATGGCCAAAAGAAGTGCTCTTGGAGGATGGATAGTGTCTTAGTAATCCCAAAGTGACCCATAAGCCCTCCTCCATGTGCCTCACGAATCAACAGGGTTCGCATCGACCTCAAGGGGATGCACAACTTATCTTTGTAATACAAGAACCCCGGTGATAGGAAGTAATGCTCACGAGTGTCTCGTGGCAAGGAAGTGAAAATCTCACCAAAATCTGGGTCAGTTGCATAAAGATCTTTAAGATATTCAAATCCTAGCAATTTAGCATCTAATGTAGTAAGAAGTGTATATCGTCTAGAAAGTGCATCAGCTACTACATTAGACTTACCTGTTTTATACTTGATCACGAATGTAAAAGTGTCGAAAAAAGGCTATCCATCTTGCATGTCATTTGCTCAATTTGGTTTGTGACTTGATGTGCTTGAGCGATTCATGATCAGTATGTAGGATGAACTCTCGAGGTCACAGGTAGTGTTGCCAAGTTTGGAGTGCTCGAACTAAGGCCATTAGCTCCTTGTCATAAGTCGAGAGTTCAAGGAGGCTCAATTTAGCTTTTCGCTAAAGTAGGCAATCGGACGACCTTCTTGGAGTAGTATAGCCCCAATACCTATGCTAGAAGCATCACACTCTATTTCAAAAGCTTTGTCAAAGTTAGGTAAACTTAGAACAGGTGCATATGTGAGCTGGTGTTTAAGTAATTGGAAGGATTTAGCTTGTTCTTCCCCCCATTGAAATGGTGCGTTCTTCTTGACAATGGATGTAAGTGGTGCGGCTATGGTGCTAAGGTCTTTGACAAAGCATCTGTAGAAGCTTGCCAAGCCATGAAAATTTCTCACCTCACTTACATTGGTAGGTGTTGGCCATTTATTTATAGCCTTCACCTTTGCTTGATCAACTTGTACCCCCTGTGCACTTATAACATATCCGAGAAAAACAAGTTGATCAGTGCAAAAAGTGCACTTCTTAAGGTTGGCGTAGAGCCTTTCCTTTCGAAGTACATCCAAGACAGCAGACAGCTTGTAAATGCATTGCATGCTCCTCTAAACTCCTACTATAAATTAGGATATCATCAAAATATACTACCACAAATTTACCAATGAAGGTACGTAAGACATGGTTCATTAGTCTCATAAAAGTGCTAGGTGCGTTAGTTAAGCCAAAAGGCATGACTAACCACTCATATAAGCCATGTTTAGTCTTAAAAGCGGTTTTCCATTCGTCCCCATCTTTCATACGAATTTGATGGTATCCACTTTTCAGATCAATTTTTGTAAAAATGATAGCACCATGCAATTCATCAAGCATGTCATCTAAACGAGATATGGGATGGCGATACTTTACCGTGATGGCGTTAATGGCTCGACAGTCAGTGCACATCCTCCATCCTCCATCCTTCATCTTTCTTAGGCACAAATAGAACGGATACGGCACAAGGACTTAGACTCTCACGAATCCATCCTTTGCCAAGTAGCTCCTCTACTTGCCTTTGTTGTTCTTTAGTTTCCTCGGGATTGGTCCTATATGGTGCCTTGTTGGGCAAGGAAGCTGTGACGACCCCACCTCCCCCTAGGGCGTACCCCAGGGTTTAGCGGATAGTCTGCCCAACTCTCGCCAGGACTCATTCACTCACTTCAAACAAAATACGTTATAACCTCAAGAATAAATGAAATAACAGTTCTTAAACTTGGAACATACAAATACATTCATTTCTATCTCAAACATTCATACAATCCCAAATATAACAAAAGGTATGAATTCCAAATACATTCAACCCTAACCGAGCACTAGCGCGAGTACAATTGCAAAAGTTTTAAAACTAGACTATGCTAGCCTGTACCAGTCTCACGCCCTAGCTCGTTCCCCCTATAAGGAAAACAAATTTAACAGAATAGAGTGAGCTAAAGCTCAGTGAGGTTCCAAATAGCAAGTTGACCATTATTTAAAAGTACAAGTATCAAAGTAGCAAAGTAGCGAGCATAACAAGTTCATAAAAGTGCGCAATAACACTTCAAGTAGCAAATCTCAAAATGAGCGAGTGTAAAGTTTTTAAAAAGAAACAATAACCCGATAAGTAATAATCATTTCAAAGTATAAGGATATGGATGGCTCTCAGGAGCCAAGTTCCTGTTACTTCACCAGAGCTTGATCAAGTAGTAGTTGACACTCCGTCAACTTTCAAGTAAAACCACTAGTCCCGTAGAGCACCACTTAGCTACAATCTCCGTCCACCATCTAAACCCCCTACCGGGCCCAAAATCCTCAATAAACATGGGTGGTAATACTCGAGTATACCGATTAGTCAAGGAGGTATCACTCCACTCGACAAAATAAGAGGCTCAAGGTTCGTTATCCAATCGACCAAGCCCTTGCCGACTCGACTCGAGTAACTAGCCACAGGGTTTTTGGAATTCTAGAGAGTGCGCACATCATGCACAAGTATATCAAGTCAATTGCAACAATAAACAAATATATATTACATTAGGGCAAGTGCGATAAAGTACACCCTTACCCGACCAAACTAATCAAATATCAAGTATTTAAATCAAGTATCATGCTCAATCATGTACTTGGAAGCACTCACCAAAGATTTAGTGCTTGTCAAACTCACATTCAGGTACAACTCCTTGATTGGAGTCCAAATCTGCGATAAAATATCATTTAAGAGTTTAAAATCCACTAGGGTTCGAAACATAGGAGTTTCGCTTCAAGAAGATCAAGTAAATGAAACTTGTTTAAGTAGTAGTCATATGACTTCTTAAACTCTAGAAAATTCATGCTTGCTCTTTTAGTTTCAATAAAGAAGTGATTCATACTTTGGAAGTCACATTTGGTATGAAAAATCGAGAAAATCATATGTTTAAGGGTCGCTACTTTCATTTTTTGAAGGGTATGAGTTTCGGCAAAATGTTCAGCTTATGTACCTCTTACTAAAGAAAACTCGAATACCGTAAACAATCAAAATTCACCTCAACCTCGAGTTGTTGCTCAAGTCTCAAGTTCACTCGCCTAACCCTTGAGTGAAAATTTGAGCAGCATGCTCTTTGTATTTAGCTATTCTCCAACCACTTATGGCTTCATTTTTTTCCTCAACTCAATCCAAATTCATCACATAAGCAAGCGTAACAAAATACCTCTTCAACTAGGCTCAATATCATCCAAATACAAGTCAATTCTAGCAATGCAATCATCAAGACCAAAACTGGAAACTAGTATTAAAGAAGAATGTCTAAGTAGCAGGTTTGTCATCTTTCGGCGTTTTGGTCACAACTGAAGTTAAGCTTATCGGATTGGGGAAAATTTTATGGTGTTTCGAAGCTAAGACAAAGAACGACATTTCCTATGAAGATATTGACACCCAGTTCTTGCATTTTCAAGGTCAAAATTTGAAATCTCAGAGAAAACAGAAAGCTGCCTGTGAAATAGGGCATTTGGGCAGTCAGGGTATTTTAGTCATTTCATAAGCTACAATACTCTGGTTGAGCTGAAATTTCGTAGGTAGATAGTTAACTCAATTCCCTAAAACTTTCATGTTTTGAGCAAGAACTAATTTGGCCTTTATCATGGACGAATATGCAGGTCAGATTGGTTCCAAAAACAGGACAGAATCTCTACCAATGCTGGAATTTAACTCTTACTCTAACAAAGTTACACTCAAGCCCAAAATCACTTCACAAGTTCCATTTCCAACCTCAGTAACATCATTTACTAGTTAAACAACACTAATCAAATCTGAAAAGATGCGAACCCTAGCTAAACATGCCACTACTCCATCAAAACTAAACAAGTAACCATAGCAAACCAAGAATATAAGCTTCTATCCCAAATTTAACAAGATTAAGCAAGAGAAAAGGAAAGTCAAGCCTTATACCTTCCAAAAGCTGCTTGCAAGTGAAAACTAAACCACTCTTTTCCAAAAATTTCACCACAACAAGCTTTCCAAACACCAAAAGATAAGTTTAATCGGTTTAGTTTTTGATATTTCAACTCAACAAGGAAGAATCAAGGTTGGAGTTGAAGTTGTTTTTCTCTCTTTTTCCCTCTCTTAGTTTTGGCCAACATGAAGCAAAAATGAAGGAAATTGAGCCAAAAAGAAAGATAAGAAGGTAGGAAATTTGTTTAGTCAAAGTTTACTAAATTTCCAACAAGTGTCACACTTTGATTTGAGGTCAAATTTTTTCTTTTCTCTCTTATTTTTTAGTCCAAAATTTCGGCTGGTATAAGCAGATATTTAGGGATGATTTTGCTCAATTAATAACAAGGAGATTAAGGTAATAAAGTAGTATTCAAGTAGTGCACTCAATCGGTAGCAAACTGTACACGTCGGTTCAAGCCTATTTTCCTTAACTCGCGCGTACTAGTGTTTTCACTTATGATTCACTAACTTATTATTAGCACTTCTAATCATACACTTTCTCTTATCTAAAACTCACTCTTAACCACCAAATTTAGTACACACACCTCACCAAGTGATCACACTACCAAAATGCACCAAAACACACCAAAAACCCTAGTATGCACAAAAAACCCTAACTTAAGCCATTCCTTTAGAAAAATCCTAACTTGAGTTATAAATATCAAACATTCATACAACTTGGCCTATTAAAAAACTAGACTTAAAACACTAATAATTTTTAGAAAACACATCAAAGAAATTCAGCTCATAAGTTAGTCCAAATTGAGCCATAAGTTACTACAACATTCCTATGTTTACTTGTGCAGGGCAAAGTTTTCAGTCAATTTTACCAAATTTCTGGAATTTATAGAGATTGAATCAAACTCTGAATTTTCCATTGTAGGAAGCCCTATGAGTTTAGTTTCAAATGCAACAAACGGAACTCAATTTCGACTTTCCTATACGAAGTTATAGCCAATTTCCCAAAGCTGCGCAGAGCCTAAAATTTCTAGATTTTCTAACAACTTGAGATTATGAAACTTTTCTTAACAAAATCCACTCCCTTGACTCAAATTCAACCATTAAAAAAACCAAGAATCTAAGGCAAGTAAGTTGAAATAAGAGCTATAAAGACAAGTAAAATTTCGGGGTCTATAAAGACAAGTAAAATTTCGGGGTCTCACAGAAGCCCCAGGGTTGAAATCAATTTGATGTTCAATCTCTCTAAGAGGTGGCAATCCATTAGGGATATCATCAGGAAACACATCATGATACTCCTCGCCACTATTATTTAATCATTGAAGCTTGTAAGGTCGAGGGTGCTCAGTTGTTGGCAAGTTGAGTCGTTCCACCATCAATGCACTCGCAACATTGGTGCAACTCCTCGGGTCAATGACTAGGCTGCACACCTTGTTGTTTATATGGCACCTTGAGTAGAAGATGTTTTCTCGTTGTAGTTCATCTCGACAAGCATGGGTAGCTAGTGCTCGCCTTGCCACTAGGCCGACCTTGTCATTGATTGGTATTTCCTCAAGCTCGTCTACTTCCTCCTCCAATGAAGGCATCATCGCATATTCATCTTCTTCTTCATCTGTCAACATATCTCATATCTCCATTGGGTAGCATGATCAGGGCCCGTTGGTTTGGGCATTGGGAGGCAATGTGTCCAAACCCTTGACACTTAAAGCATTTGGTGTCGTGGGTCCTAGGTTTAGAGGCCTCTTGATTGGGCTTAGACCCTTCCCTTGAAGTCGGTTTGGATGAAGGAGCATTCGGTCTCATGATCCTCCTTGAAACTCCATTCGGATTTGATGATTGTTGTGCACTCGAGGAGTTGTCCTCTCTTTTTAAGAACGAATTTCTCCAATTTCCAGATTGGAAGTTGGAGTTTTGGCGAGTTGTACCCCTCCTCTTAAGTCTCCTTTCCACCTTGATGGCTTTATCTAGCAATTCATTCAAGTCAAGGTAGTGATGTAGCTCTACTATTCAGCAATGTCGGTCCTCAAGCCTCTTAAAAACCGAGCCATGGTTGCTTCTAGGTCTTCACGGACATCAGCTCGCATCATGGCCATCTCTATCTCTTTGTAATAGTCCTCAACCGATAGACTATCTTGAGTGAGAGTTTACAACTTGTTGTGCAAGTCTCGATGGTAGTAGGCTGGTCCAAAACGTTTCCTCATGAGCGTTTTTAGCTCATCCCAAGTTCGTATGGGGCGCTCATCATTCCTCCTCCGACTAGTACGCAGTTGATCCCACCATATGGCCACGTAGTCGGTGAACTCGATGGCCGCAAGTTTCATCTTTTGGCTTTTTAGTATAGTGGTTGCATTCGAAGATCATCTCGATCTTCCATTCCCACTCCAAGTAGATTTCGGGGTCGGATGTTCCTTGGAATGAAGGAATCTTAAGTTTAATGCCGGAATTAGATCGTCACTTCGCTTGTGTCTTCTCCTCCCCCCTTTATTCTGTCCATGGTAGTCGTCAAGGTCAGAATCATCCTCAAGTTCATCTTCATTTGAGCTTCCTTTAGATCCCTTGGTGGATATCTTCACTCGGTCTTGCTTTACGGAGCTTTGTACATGTTCGAGTTTGTCAACTCGCTCATGCAAGGTTTCGATGGAGAGTTTGATTTTTTTGTAGAACTCATTCAACATGGCATTCAATTTAAGTGTAGGATCGGCCATTTAAAAGTGTTCACTTTCATCCATGCTTATGTGTACCTGCAAGAAAAGGTTAGTAGCAAAAATAACCTCACTCGCTCCCTTACTAGTTTCGCTCACTCTCATGTATCACTCAAGTACTTAAAACACTCTAATGTTCTCACCATGGACTTCTCAAATCCCTTGATTGCTTCCTTTGAAGAAATCAGAAATTTCCTCCAAGTAGTTCAACCAAACTCCAATCAAGTTTTCCCTAAAAGTGGCGTATGAATAGCTGGAATTTTAAGACTGAATAAAGACTCAAAAGGCAGCAATTACACAAGCAAGAATTCGCTGGAATTTTTTCTGATTTAATCCGCAAAAGAGTGACTCAAGTGTTGTGAGAGTTGGACTTTGACAAGGACTCTAACAAGCTAAATAACGACTAGACCTGTTTGGACTCTTTTTGGACACTCCTAACACAAACAACAATCTACAAAATGACTCAAGGATACCAATTTAGCAATCTGGACAGAATGCTAATGTTAACTACAATTAGAACGACATGGCAGAGTTTTTTTTTTTTTTTGGATCCTAGAATGACTCTATCGAAGGAAGGACTCTTGTTATTGCTGGAAATTTGGTTCATTGCTTCCTTGGGGTTTCGGGCAGATCAGGGTGGTGTTTTTTTTTGGTAATTTTGGGGTGCCCAAATGGTATGGCTCTCAGCCCTTGAATGCCAACTAATTCGGTTCACAAGGGGCTTGCTACCGAAGTGGAACCCAAGTGCTAAGGTGACGGTTTTGTAAGGACTGGTTTGGTTGTTTTTTTTTGTGGGAACAAGGCGTTGGAAAGGCTGTTTAGATCTGATGTGGAAAGATCAAGGTGTTTTGGGTAGATTTAGAATTTGGTTTCTTGGTTTTCTTGGCTGACTTCAATCCCAATAGCCTTAGGATTAGAAGTGGATCAAGAATGGGACATGTTTTCCAGGTAGGAAACTAGAGCCGTTGCCTTCTTTTTCATTTCTTTTTTTTCCTTTGTTTCTTTCTTTTGCGGCTCTTACTAGATCTTGTCAAGACTTCAGATTTAGTTCCAATAAATTGAAGTCAGATCAAAGTTCACAGTCGGCCAAGAAAAGTTGAAGTTTGTTTTCAAGAAACCCAAGATTTTCCCAAGAACTCCCAAATCTGTTTCAAGAACTTCAAGAAATCTGTTCAAGAAGCTCAAGAATTCTCCAAATATGCTTTTGGTATTCAAGTTTTACAAGAAACAACACAAAAATTTCAAGGTTCAATTGTGACACCCCCATTTCTCCATAGGGCGAATCCAAGGGTATCCGCGAAACGCCTGCCTAACTCTCGCCAGGACTCGATACAAGTCTAACTCAAACTTAAAGATAAACAACAGATAATAAAAGTCAAAGTAGAGAAAGGTCGCTTCCTTAATAAACTTTCAAATCTTACATCACAAGTTTCTCAAAAGTGCATCAACTTTCCCAAAATTACAACCACCATAAGACGAATAATCGATTACATCCAAAATTCTACTAAAAGGGTAATCAAGTCGGCTTCTACAAAAATCTTTCCATTCCGAGCTCCTGCTAAGCAAAAACAAACTAATGGGGTGAGTTGACGCTCCATGAGGCCAAGAAAACATGCAAACACATAATAGAGCCAGTATGAGAGCATGGAAGAAAATTGAGACAATAATAACCTAGAAATTGCAAGTAATTAACATTTCAAGTAGGGGAAGTAAACAGAAACAATTCAAGGATACTGTAGCTCTCAGGAGCTAAATGCCAGGTAGCTGGGTCAAGATCTTGATGCAAATTTCCACGTTGACTCTCCATCAACCGAGTAAGTACCAAATCTGTAGAAACTCCACTTTCCTCAGTTTCCCGTTCACCGTTACACCCCCTATACCGGGCCCGCTCGTCAAAAGTTTTGATATAACTCGAGTATATCGTGGCAATACTACGCGAGTATGCCAAGCAAGATCTCTCCAATAGATCAAGCTTTAAAATCTATCCCACAGTTCACCACGCTTCTCGACCAACCCCATGCCAGCTCGAGTCACAAGGTTAGCCTATGAGTTTGTGCGTCCCCCACTATTATAAATATAAGTCGATGAGATTCACTCCAATTGACATCGAATCAACACAAATATAATTATAAGTCGATGACATTCACTCCAATCGATATCGATTCAACACAAATATAATTTTCACTTCATACAATTCAATTATAAATTCACTTAAAAGAGAACGAATGCGATAAAGTACATGCTCGTCTCGACAATTTCAAAATACTCAATTAATAAGGAACAATTCAGCATATAGCAACAATTCATGCACTTGACACTCACCAATTCAAAAGTAAGTGAGCAAGTAAAGTCTTTAATGGACGCTCTGAGATTTCCTTCAAACCCCTCTTGAGCACCTGAAGAAATAGTGATCAACTATCACTCACATATACTTACAATCACTTATCATACAAGGAAGAAGTACTCTTGTTTATAACTTAAGACAATGTCTTAAAAGAGTTTCACTCTATTGAAATTCAAGATTCAAAAGTGAGAGTTTAAAGTCACAAGGAAAAACTCGTATCCTCCATGAAATCGGGTTTAAAACGAACTATCAATAGCGAAAGGAAATGAAAATTTTTTAAAGCTCATTTCCTACGAAATCGAAAATTTTCCGCTTTACACGTCAAAACTTGGAAAATCAAATCTTGAGTTTGGTAAATCCAAAATGGAAAATTTTATACTGTTGGAAATTAGATTAAAAGTAATAAAAGT
The DNA here is from genome assembly GCF_003713205.1 of Coffea eugenioides. Classification (NCBI taxonomy): domain Eukaryota; kingdom Viridiplantae; phylum Streptophyta; class Magnoliopsida; order Gentianales; family Rubiaceae; genus Coffea; species Coffea eugenioides. The sequence continues at coordinate 63,910,014 of NC_040036.1, forward strand.
TTCCAGAAGACACTTTTACGGGATTCCAACCCGAAAGCATTCAAATTTCAGCTCAAAGTTATGGATTCATGAAGACAAGACAGAACCAGTCTTGGTTTTCAGCCATGTTTGGAAATTCGGCAAAATTCACAGGAAGTGAATAAGCTTCTGGAATTTATAACACAATAAGAGTCCCAAATAAAGTTTCAAACATAACAAGCGGAACTAAATTTGTAGTTTCGATCAACAAGATATAACAGTTTTGAAGTCGGTCGATTTTCACAACTTGTTCAGTGGATTTCCAGATTTGAAGAGCAATATTTGGGGCATTATTTGGGTATCGAAATGGTATTGAAATTACACCAAATTTGGTACACTTAAACTTCCATATGCGGACTACCTCTCTATCAAAATTTAGCCAAAAACGTACACGGGAAGGTAGTTAACGAAATGACCAAGTTTGTGAAATTTTCAAAGCTAATCTGCCACCCTATCTCTCTTTCTCTTTTCAAAAGATTTGTCCGACGAAATCAGCCCTAATTCGCTCTATTTTTGAAACCAAGATTCCAAAAACATTTAATAAGCAATTTATGGTTAAAAGACACTAAAATTTTCGAAATATAACATCCCAAAATAGATTTGACCATTCGGTCAACAAGGGAAAAGTTTCCAGTTTTCAGCTTTGTCGTATTTTCAAAATCGAACCATATCTAGCTCTATACATCTCCAAATTGAGAATGGTTAATGGCGTTGGAAACTAGGTTCCAAATTCTACAATTCATCAGAAGACATCATTTTGAAAATCTTTTCACAAGTGGGACAAAACTGAGCCACAAGATGCAGCTTCCCAGTTTCATTCGAACAAACAGTCAAAACAGAGCAGCCAACTTTTTCAATTCGCTACGGATCACTCAAAATGAACTAGCAGGGAAATTTTATACCGTTGGAAAGCTATGAATGTCTAGTTTTGAATGCCAAAAATAGCACTCAATGTTGACTTTTGTACAGAGAGTTACGTTCGGACAAAGAACCACTGCCCGAGTACCCTGCTAGACGTTTTCCAGATTTGAATCTTTACTAAAACTCAAGTTTTGTGCAACCATTCGATCTGATTTTTGAAAGACACTTTCTACACACATAATACAACATATCTCCATCAATTTAACAGCCAAACAAGCATCAAAATTTTGAAACTAAAACAGAACAACGTGACCAAAATTTCGGCCAGCTTCCTTTCGCAATTTTCCTTCGATTTCTCTCCACTTTCTACTCATAATCATCTCATTCATCACAAAAACAATCATAATCAAACAATCAAGCCTCAAGTCAGTTACCTAGAAGCCTTATCAAGACATCTAGCCTATGCTTTGAAGTGAGAAATAAAGTTCCTCAAGTCCGCTAGCCTATAAACGCGATTAGGGTTTCAAACCCATGAAGATTAACCGTTAAACTTTGGATAATTGGAAAGATTAAAGAGATGAAGTGATTACCCGTTAAAGCTAGATGAAGACCAGATTTTTCCACCAAAGTTTCTCCAAGAACTCCACAAGCCTTCACCTTTCTTCTAGTTGGAGTGAAATTCCAAGTGAGTAGGAAGTTGGGTGATGAAAGTGAGCAAGTTTGAAGCTAAAAGAGATGGAGTTTTCTTCCCCCTTTCTTCCTTGGAGGTTCGGCAGAGAGAGGTGAGAGAGATGAGGGTTTTGAGTTGTGAATCTTGTATGGAAAGATTGGAGAAAAGTAGCCATTAAGTTTGCAAGAAAGTCAACTTCAAATAGTGTCTCAAATAGGGTTGTGCACTACCACTTGCTCTCTTGTTTGTTGCACTTATACACTAATCCTCCAAGGTACTTCTTCTAACATTTTAATTACTCATACTTACGAGTCTAATGCTAATTCCTCAAATCTCCAATTAATCGGACCGGCACGACTTACGAAAAACTATCGACGCGCGCGCAAAAAAGCTTAATTTTAACTAACTCACATCTAATCCCTCAATTAAGTTTTCTTAGTCTACTATTGATCATTCTTAATTCTCTAAGATTATTGCACTCTCGGACCGAATATTATCTCGAAAAACATGCATTCATTTTTTCTCGCTAAACGAGTCGCAGAAAATTAATTTTGCTAACGGGACGTTTTAAAAATATAAGTGAGACATTGTTCCATGAAAATGGATTTAAAATGGTTGAAATAAATTATTCGGAGAAAATGGTTGATTATGTAAGTCCCAAACACAACCAAGAGGGGGGGTGAATTGGGTTGATTAAAATCTTAACCAAATTTATGCACTTTTTCTTTAATAAAAATTTACCTTCTTTTCTAGTAAAGATCAACCAAGTAGATTAGAAGACAATAGTAATATTGATCAGAAAAACAAGTATAGATAAGCAATGAGAATTTTATTAAACAAAAAGTAAAATAGGAAATCAAACCAATTGTCTACCAAGCTTTCCTCAAACTTGAAGACCAATCACAAGGTTGAGCAACTTCTCTTTGATGAAAAATGATCAACTAGATGTACAATGGAGGGAGCACTTCCTCCTTGCCCTAAGCCACACTTAGTCAAGCTAAGAAGTTTTACAAACACTCAGATAACCCTCAACAAAGCTACACTAAAGAAACTTTCAACCACAAGAGAAAAGCTCACCAGAAGTTCACACTCCTTAGAAAACAAATCTTACTTTGGAGACTATTTTCTAGCTAAAATATCTCTTAAGATCTTGTAGACCAAGTGTGCAAAAGTCCCTATCTGACTTAGAGTCGTTTGTATTTGAAGGGAACCAAAAATGAGCTTCATTAATACTTCCAACGGCTAGAAGGCATATGAAGAGTCAGCTAGCCGTTGGGGCTGTCGGACGTCCGATGGAGTATTCATCGTCCGAACACATCGTCCGAAAAACAGTCAAGTTGTTGTTCGGACGTCCGATGGAATTTTATCGTCCGAGCTTCAGTGTCCGAACGTCGTCCAGAGAGTTATCAAATCTTCGAAGAATTTTTAGGACGTCCGATGATATCGATGTTCGTCCGAAGCATGCGTCCGATCCTTTAGGACGTCCGATGATTCCTTGCGAGCGTCCGACAGAGTCTTGGCAGAGAGTCATCAAAACTTTGTGAAATTTTTAGGACATCCGACATGATCGATGTGCGTCCGACAGAGACTCCTTCCTGATGTTCTTCATCCCTTCGGACGTCCGACAGTTTCCTTTCGGACGTCCGACATGAGTGTCCTGTTTTTGCTTCTTCTTTTTGGTTGATTTGCAATTCATGACATTTTAGTACCTGATTCTTTGATAGGCAAAAACACTTATATTTGAAGAAGGTTAGATAGACATTTCAAAGAACTTTTGTGATCATCAAAACCAAGAATAACATTCTCCCCCTTTTTGATGATGACAAAACAAAAGTTTGAAATGAGATCTGATGATTACAATAAAAACTCCCCCTTTCTCAATAGACAAGAACTCCCCCTTACTTAATGAATCATAAAAAAAATTTGAAAGGCTCCCCCTCACTTGGCTGCCCAACCGAATTAAACAATTATCCAAAATGTGACAATTTAAGCAGCCAACAGGCAATCAATCCAATATCATCAATCATCAATCAACACTAATCATTAATCAACACCAATCATCAAATCAATCCAGTCCTCTCCCCCTTTTTGTCATCACAAAAGGGCAACCAATCACATAACTCATCCACAAACACATTCATCAATGAAATACTTAAACATCCATAAACATCCATAAACACATAAAATACTTAACATCCATAAACACAGTCATCATTCAAAGTACTTAACATAAACATACAGTACCAACAAAGAAAAACATTACAATTGTTGAACATTACAAACACATAAAATAGACAAACAGAATGCAAATGTCCTAAGTAGTGAACTATGTGGATCCAGGTGTTCTTCGAGAGAACTGATATTGAGAGAGGTCTTCCTCATCAGTTTCTTCATCATCTACAGCAGCTTCTTCAATTGGTTCCTTGCCTTTGTCTGATGTGGAAGGGCTATGAGGAGTCACAGGAGTTGATGAATTCAGATCTGGAACTGATGAAACTGGATCAGTGGTTCGAGGTTCTTTGTCATGTGAGACTTCCTCAACCACAGGTGGGGGAAAAAGAAGGTTCTTTTTGTCTAGAAAGGCAGTTTGTTGCTCAGAGGACATGGTGAGCATTAGTCCATGTTCTAGAAGAAGAACATGCTGTTTGAGTTCATGAAGAAGCTCAATCACTTCATCATTGGAGGAGGAAGATGCCTTAGTGGCAGATTTCCTAGGATGAATGGGAGTGAGTGTGAGAACCTTGAATTTTGCAGAAATACCAATGCTTACTTCGACTTCACTTTTATTTAGCCTTCGTATTCTTTAAATCTTTTCTAGTATTACTTTCACTCACTTTTATATACTAGTGCATAATTCCTTCGTAATTCTTATTCTAATCTACCACGTTAGTTCATTTGTTGTAAACAAGTATATAAAAATAATTTTTGTGTGCAAAATAACATAACGGTGCTAACTATTAAAGCACTTAGCTTTGCTACACTAAGTTAATAATTCTTGAGTTATATATGTTTTCTTGTTTTCAAATAAGTAGTTAAACGCACGTTATAAATGAAGAATGATATAATCTCCCTAGACTATGAATTTCTTAGTTTTACTATACTAAATTAATATCTTAGAGTTAAGAATTAATTCTTTGTACTAACATATAAAAAAAAAAATTAGGATCTTAATTTCCTTGACTCAAACAATTTAAAGGACAACCAATCGATAACCTTAATTTCCTCAAAATAAATTCCTATTAGTACTAACGTTAAATGTTAGATTTTTATAACAAGGTCAAACTTGATTTTAATAAGTTAATAAAGTACAAATGTTAGGAACCTTAATATTAATTCGTAACCGATTATATTCGATAAAACGGTTTCGGTATATTAGTGTAGAATTAGGCTTTCAAATTTCAATTGGTGATAAGTATTGGATTTAAGATGGAATTGAGGATTGAGAAGAGGTTAGGGGGCAAAGTGAATGGACCAAAATGCCCTCCACAATTTCACAAAACCTCCACTATACCACAACCTCACAATGCTCGGCCAAACATTCCCTTGTTCAGCCTTCCATTGCCGCCCACTTAACCAATCAGAAACTCTCCAATTCCATACGTAAAACCATCTTCACACTCTACCAAATTCTAGCCACAAAACACATACATAACCACGGCACATCTCAGTCAGTCCCATTCTATAACTCAGACCACAAAACACATCCCTCTTCTGCTTAGTTATTATCGACAAAGAGGAGCTGAAGGAGGAAGATTTCCGGTGCTGTCCGCGAGTTGCATTTTCCTTTTGTCTTGTCCGTAAGCTGAGGGAGAAACCAGAGAACCATCACCACCTTCGATAACTTCAGACCAACATCACAACTGCAACCTTAACCACTCTGCACCTCGCCAATTCCAGCCGCAACCCACTGAACCAGGACCACTACCCTGTCGCGTGCTTGTGAGCCGAGAGGAGGAAAACATTTTCCAGAATTTCGTGTGAAAGCTTGACTAGTTGTGAGGTAAATTTCTGGATCATTTTAGGAGTTATCAGAGGTAGATTGAAACCATTAGGGACATGCATGCATGGTTTAGACAGCCGATTAATGAAATCAAAGTCTTAGGAAATCTGTTTTGGAAGTAAATGTTTCGGCTGAGAAGCTGATTGGAAATGCGGCTTCACTTTTGTTTTTCCAGTGACAATCTGAGCACCTAAGTGTACTTAGCTGAATAAAAACTGGATGATTAAGACCATGCATGTTGATTGTGCTTTCGGATGATAATGGTAAAGCTTAAGAAACTTCTGTTTTAGGAGGAAAATGTCTTAGCCGAGAAGATGATTGGAAGTGCAGCTCTAATGTGTTTTCCGGAAATGAATTGAGCATGCATGGGTGATTAACTAATCGAATCTCGGATGATTATTATGATTAGAGTCATGCATGAATTTAATTAGCCTGGATTACTTGGAAAATAAAAGGAAAGCCGAAAAATTTGGTTCATGAATGATCATTCGAGAATAGTTGGTAAAATTTCTGGATTTGTGTTAGTTGAGTACAATAGTAGCTTGAACCTGGATTTGATTTGAAAACCTCTACTAGCTAGCTACGTGTTTACATGTCCTAATAGAGTACCAAAAATTCTGCTTTAACCAAAGAAAATTCTGTTTTAGAACCATTGTTATTTCTGGAAATCTTGAGAGAAGCCGTGAGGTTTAAACCTGGAAATTTTGGGGTTTGTAACCATGGTTTAAATTCAACTCTTAAGCTGGAATTGTTCATTATCTTGCTATGTGTTTAAATACTGAATTTGAGTAACTAACACCATAATTAAACCAAGGGAAAAATTCGAACTAAAGTAGATTGATTGCTGGAAATTTTGGGTGATAGCCGAAGGGGTATGAACCAGAATTTCAATATCGTTGGAAAAATTCAATTTGTTTCTGGAAATTTATTTTATTTCCTTGGATTATGATGGCTCAGAATTTCATAAGAGATACAAATTTTAAGATATACAATTTGTTCAGCAATGAACCAATTAGTACATGTAAAGCTGAAACCAAAAACGCTAGTATACAATTGCTGGAATTTTCGTTGAGACAGCCGAGAATTGAGTTGAAAATTTGCTTGGTTCTTGGAAATTTTTCTTGAAAAATGATGCTTGAAATATGTTGTTTTGGAGCCCTATAAGAAATGTACGATGGTTTGAATAAAAACTTTTGGTGTGAAAAGAAAAGAAAAAGGAGTTTTTCATAAGTGAAAAATGAAACTCCAGATTTTCGGAAGTCCCTGACCAGTCTCGATAAAACGGTTATATCTTGGGGTAGGAAAATCCGTTTAAGGCGCCGTCAGCGGCATTTGAAACTAGAATCATAGATCTTCGCCCTGTAGAAATTTCGTATTTTTACTCCATGTGTACTACTGTCGGTGAATTTTCAAAGTAAACTGTTTGGCATGAATGACCTGTTTCATTTTAAATCTCCACTTGAATTCGGATTGGGACCTTATATTACTAGTGGTTCAAACTCTTGACTGAATTGTGGTTTGACCCTAGGGTGTTCCTGAAATTTTCAAAGGATTAGAGGGTAAGAAGGTACTTGCTAAACGTATGCTTAAGCCTGGCTAGTGAAACAATTTCTACTCGTATTCCAAGGTTCGCAAAGCTAATGGTCGACATTATTTTCATTGGAGCATAATGTGTCGAAATTGTTGACGGTGGGCTCTACGAATTCCCACTTTTGAATTGATGGTTGATTTATTGGAAATTGTTGACGGTGGGCTCTATGAATTCCCATCCTGCATGGATAACTGAATTGCTGAAATTTGTTTGGAAATCTGTGCTACTATTTTGTGAAACTGTGAGTTGATATAAGTACTGATTATCAAGTGCTAAGTATTGACGAAGCCTTGGTAAATTTTCCTGCTTATGCTTAGATATAAATTTGTTGGAACACAGGGCTAAGAATTGACGAGCCCTAGTGTTATTACTGTTTAAATTCTAATTGTGCAATATTGAGAAAACGTGATTTTGGATTGGAATCGAAAATGTGAGAAGTTGTACCGACCTTGTGACTCCAAGTAAACGCTTGACTAAGTAAATGAAAAATATTTTGCTTTAAGTCTCGAACGGTACAGATTTAGCATCATATTGCTAAACATAGCGTCTACTATTTTTGCCTTAGAAACTTGGGCAACATGACTTTTATCCCTTAAGTTAAACTAGCCTTATCAATTTGGGGAAATGATTCTCCCAGACTCAAAACCTTAGTTTTGTTCCAAATTCCTTCCTTCGTTATACATCGTTTAAGGCTAGTCGGAACTAAGGAAAATTTAAAAGGTGAAACTCGATCATTTTGGTTTTAAACGTAGCAACCTGCTTGGCAAGAAGAAAAGAAAAAAACCTTATTCTAGCAACATTTTTCAATAGACCTTACCCTAAAGCCTTAGCAAAGATTTTGCAAGCACCGCCACTCAAAGGAACTTTTTCTCAAGGTATACTTCTAGCCTTGATATTAAATATCTTGCCGACTTATTTTAAGAAAAGAATAATAGTATTTTCTTCGAGGAAAATTATTCCAGGAATATTATAAGAAATATTGTACGGTTCTCACAAGCTCGATTCCAAGTAAAATATTTTGAGAAAAAGTAAACTAGCAACATGCTAGAAAACTCTACATGTGCAAGCCAAAAGTTCCAATAGAAGACTTATGGCTTAAATTCTGATATTCTAGGATTTTACGAGGACGCGGAATTCGATCCTCAATCCAATATCTGAACTTCACTCTTGGTGAGTGTCCCTGCTTGTTCTATGTTATGTGGTTAAGCGCTTTATCAATTCGCTATGTGATAATTGTCAAAATGCAATAAATGATTTTTGATCCATCGAAGTGAGCAGTGTGTACTTTATCGCACTAGCCGTTCGAGTGGTGACATGTGTGAAACATTCTCTAATGAATCCGTGAATCTAAATGTAGTGAGTCGTTGGGTGAATCCCTCGACATCTGAATCGATCTACAAAAACCTTGAATCTAAATGTAGTGAGTCGTTGGGTGAATCCCTCGACATCTGAATCGATCTACAAAAACAAAAACCTTGAATCTAAATGTAGTGAGTCGTTGGGTGAATCCCTCGACATCTGAATCGATCTACAATAAAGTCGATAGGTGAATCCTTCGACAAAATTTTATTACGGGTATATCTCGAGTATACTGCGTCGGTAGATGAAGTTTGGGCCCAAAGCAGAGGTATGAACGGTGACGGGTTAGGTTTAAAATAAGTGTATCTACATGGAAATTAAGTAGGGAAAGTTGACGGAGGGTCAACTACGATGGTATCTGATCAAACGTGGAAAATGGCTCCTGAGAGCCCTTGTATCCTACCTTGTGCTGTTACACGCTTTCCTAACTGTTTCAATTTGATTTAAATTATTAACCGCTGTTTGATTTATGTGATTGCATGTTTTGGGGCACCACTGAGCTTTAGCTCACCCCACGTATTTGTTTTCCTTAATAGGTTCTGGAGACTGAAAGCGCTGAGACTTATTCATGTTTCTTTTCTTCTCGTATGGGATGTAACGAATATTATGGCTATTGTGTAGGCTTGTATTGTGTTTTAACTTGAATTCTGTACTTTTGTTTTTGGATTGCCGCTTGAAGCTGGAAAATGTGTAAACCCTATTTCGGAGGTTGGATAATATATTTGTGTTTGTGAATTATGGATTGATGTAACTAGATACGAACGACCTTATTCCTTGGTTCTAGAGCATGTGATGTCTAAGGGCCATAGATTGGCGATTTTAAGTTCCTTGTTGTCTCTGAAGTTAATGTGGTAGATGTTGACTTATTTTGAAAGGAAGCGACATTGTAATAGTTAGGCTATTCTTCGATAGGATTTGGGTTAGTGTGCGTGCGTGAGTCCTGGCGAGAGCTGGGCAGACGGCCCGCCAACCCTTTGGTTCGCCTCAGGGGGAAGTGGGGTCGCCACAGGTGGTATCAGAGCCTAGGTTAGAAAAGCTATTCAAGAGACTTAATAGATGTGTTAGAAACCCTAATCCTCTCTAGAAATAAGAATGGAGACCTTAGTTATACGTTAAGTGATATCCGATCCAATTAGCTATTTAAGTTCTAACCTTTAAGTTTTGATCATTTTGTAGGTATGGAAAATGGAAACGGACATGCTAACGGGGGTAGTGCGGCTAATGGACATGCAGAGCCGCTTAGATCCATCTCCTACAGGCCACGAGGTGGAGGAGCTCATATACGTTACTCACCTGCTGACAGGCACCCTAGGTGCCAGTGCCGAGCCATGTACGCGTATCCCAATGAGCTAGTGTTATCCTTAGACGATGAGCGCCACCACTTGAGGGACGCTAACTCCATCCTGATCCAGGACGTGGAGGAGCTGGGTATAATGGTGGATACTCAGTTTGACCGCATAGCTGATTTAGAGGTTAGGCTCACTGCTGAGCATCATCTACTGGAGGCTGCTCGCTTGGAGATAGAGCGGCAAAAGGCTAGGGCGACTCGATTAGCAGAGAGGATGCGTGATAGGAGCGCAGGCATCAGGGCTGATGCTGCGATGATGATGGATGAGGCCACTAGCTTTATTCAGGGTGGTGAGCAGGCAGGGATAGAGGAGGATCCGGAGGAGGACCCAGAGGAGGACCCGGAGGAGGATCCGGAGGAGGACGTTGCTCCGGATAGCCCTGCTCAGGGTTAGATTAGGACTTACCTGGTTACACTAGACATAGAAGGCTAGGAAAGGGACATTAGTTATGTCATCAAGTTTTGTCTAGGTGGATGACTTACCTCTGAGGCACAATATCCCTAATTTTTGTATAAGGGATTATCTGTACGTATTTTGCTAGTCTATGTGCCTTACTTCTGGAAATGTCCCAACTTGTTATTTGTATGACTTTTCTGTGGAATTATATGTTAAGTGTGAAACCAAAGTCTATAGTTGGGGATATTAGATATGTATGTTGGGTAGGAATCTCAAATGTAGGTAAGTTACTCTTGGGACTGGCCAGCCTGAGATGTGAATTATCCTATTGCTAGATTCCTGTACTCGAATACCAGATATTTCATTCAATGGTGTATTTGCAAATTGTGAAGAATTTAGTATACCGCATTATGATGGGACTAGAAATCATGATTAAATTTGGCGAAGTAGAATCGAAAGGACCAAGTCTAGCTTTTGAGAGTTTAAGGTGAAGAACCAATAGCGAGACCTCGAAGATTAGTGCCAATTCTGTACTTAAGATAGATAATTTTGCTAGTCATTCACATGGTAAGTGGAATATATGCCATCTTTTACCCAAACTATTGGTTTAGACATAGAGATTGAACGAAATCGTAGTTTAAGTAAGAACTATGCAGTCGTGAATAGCTCTAAACCTTGATGAGAATTTTTTAAAAATTTGAGGGAGTGAGTTTGACGAATTTGCATTGAAAAGTGTGAATTTTTCGACGGCTTGTTGGCTTCCTATAAATTTTGTTGGAGAACTATTTGGCTCTAGTGAATGTCCAATAGAATAAATATAAAACTAGTTGATAGTTATTAAAAAGCCACTGTATGAAATGTTTGAGTTCATTTAGAATACTTAAGAGCCATTGATGTACTTAAGTAATGATCATATTATTTGATTTGACACTAGACGTAGTAGATCTACAATTTACTAAGGAAATTTGATAAGTGTTACTAAGGGGGTCTAGTGGGATTGTCCAGGACTAAACTAATGAAGGTTAAGTTGAATCTAAACTAAGGGTTAGGCTATTAGCTATGTGATTATAATAATTTGTGTGTTGTTGTATTGTTTCCTTTCATGCTTATAAAGATTGAAATTTGAGTTATGTATGAAATATTGGATGTATCCGTGAATTGTTTGACTTTTGAAGTTGTATGAATTTGGTATGCAATGTGACATATATTGTGAGTATATAATTTGATGATTACGTGTTTAATTTTTGTAACGCTGTAATATTGATTAGTCCCGAGAATTAAATAATTACTAACCTAAGTGAATTTTAGTGACCAAAGTGGTGTATAGAACTATGAAAAAAAAAAAGAGTTTCGTTTATTAGATTTAAGAGTTGACAATGGCCCTTTTCACCGTGTAAAAATTTCCAAACTTTCTTAAATTCTATGAGCATCGGAAATTTTCCTAAGATAAATGAAATGTCAAATCCATTCTTATTTTTCCTATTTGTTAAAGCTGTAATTTAAGGTCAAGATCCATTTATTTACAAATTTCATTTTGAAAGAATGCCTTTTGGGACAAATGTAGAACTTTTGAGTGGTATAGGACTGGTGCTTTTTGGATTTATGGAACTTAAAAATACAAACAAGTTTAGTTTGAATTAAAAGTGTCCTTTTAAACTTATGGCCTTAAATTTGAAAATATTGATCCGATGTGAACTCGAAAGAGACACGAGAAAAAGTTAAGATTAACTCGTTAAAGGGTATTAATGGTTTGAAACTGTTAGAAGAGTTGTACGGATAATAGAAGGAAAGATCGATAGACAGTCTTGTACAATCCAATGGGATCCTAGCATTTGATCTAAGTTGAAACTGAACGAGGAGATGAGATCTACTGGTATTATGATGAATTGACCTGGTTGAGTAACTAGTGAGGTTCTTCCTTGTGAACTTAATGATTATTTTACATATATCTTGTGATTGGCCCTATAGGCATGTTTTAAACTTTTACGAATATTTGCACTTCTCTTATAAATAAGAATGAATATTGGTCGTGAAATGGGAGAGTAAATAGTAAGTTTTATGTGGCATAAAAGCTAATTCTCAGATTAGGTGTGAAGAGTAGAGGCTTTGGACCAAAGTTTAAGTATATACAAACCTGCATGTCTGCTTATTTTCTTAAAAGCATTTTATTCTCAAAAGTGATTTGTGGGGTTAAATGATTTTTCTTGATCAAACGTCCAAATAACAAATGTTAAACTTCTTATAAAAAGTCAAATGCATTTAGAAATTTTGACTATCAAGATCAGAACCAATTTCTTTTCTTCTTGTCTTCCATTCGAATAGCCATTTTATTTATATATACATAGACTACATTTTTTTTCAAATGTATATTTGATATTCTGTTATTAGTTTGGGTACAAAAAAAAAAAAAAAAAAAAAAAAAAAAAAACTCTCCTCAAACGAATAAGATTTTCGGTTTGGGACAAAAGAACTGGGTGAATTCTAAAATTGTTAATTTTGAAAATCACACACCAGTAAATAATTTTGGACAATTGGAGTACGACAATTTGGTGAGTGAAGTCTTTTATAGAAAATATATCTTTGTACTCGAGTTTTGAACTACATAATTGAGTCATTTGATTTAGTCAAAAAAAAAAATTGTTAAAGTTGAGCCTATAATGATATTATAATTGTTGCAAGGGCCAATGGTAGTCAGACTTTGACAAAGATGCTATCAACGGGATTTTAGAAGGAACCCACCCATGTAGCTACCCTATTGACCATATGACTGATATCTTAGAACGGTTGGTGGAATACCAAAGCTCTAGGCCAATCAACTAACCTAGGAACCCAAAAGAGTTGCGAAAATGGAGTGACTCTTGAAATTCGTCTATCTAGGTTTCATGGGGAATCTGACCTCAAAATAATAAGAATGAATCGAAGGAAGCACCCCAATTTATTTCCTTAGAAAGAAGGAATTTTGAGGGCAAAATTCTTGTAAGGAGGGGAGGATGTGAGAACCTTGAATTTTGCAGAAATACCAATGCTTACTTCGACTTCACTTTTATTTAGCCTTCGTATTCTTTAAATCTTTTCTAGTATTACTTTCACTCACTTTTATATACTAGTGCATAATTCCTTCGTAATTCTTATTCTAATCTACCACGTTAGTTCATCTGTTGTAAACAAGTATATAAAAATAATTTTTGTGTGCAAAATAACATAACGGTGCTAACTATTAAAGCACTTAGCTTTGCTACACTAAGTTAATAATTCTTGAGTTATATATGTTTTCTTGTTTTCAAATAAGTAGTTAAACGCACGTTATAAATGAAGAATGATATAATCTCCCTAGACTATGAATTTCTTAGTTTTACTATACTAAATTAATATCTTAGAGTTAAGAATTAATTCTTTGTACTAACATATAAAAAAAATTAGGATCTTAATTTCCTTGACTCAAACAATTTAAAGGACAACCAATCGATAACCTTAATTTCCTCAAAATAAATTCCTATTAGTACTAACGTTAAATGTTAGATTTTTATAACAAGGTCAAACTTGATTTTAATAAGTTAATAAAGTACAAATGTTAGGAACCTTAATATTAATTCGTAACCGATTATATTCGATAAAACGGTTTCGGTATATTAGTGTAGAATTAGGCTTTCAAATTTCAATTGGTGATAAGTATTGGATTTAAGATGGAATTGAGGATTGAGAAGAGGTTAGGGGGCAAAGTGAATGGACCAAAATGCCCTCCACAATTTCACAAAACCTCCACTATACCACAACCTCACAATGCTCGGCCAAACATTCCCTTGTTCAGCCTTCCATTGCCGCCCACTTAACCAATCAGAAACTCTCCAATTCCATACGTAAAACCATCTTCACACTCTACCAAATTCTAGCCACAAAACACATACATAACCACGGCACATCTCAGTCAGTCCCATTCTATAACTCAGACCACAAAACACATCCCTCTTCTGCTTAGTTATTATCGACAAAGAGGAGCTGAAGGAGGAAGATTTCCGGTGCTGTCCGCGAGTTGCATTTTCCTTTTGTCTTGTCCGTAAGCTGAGGGAGAAACCAGAGAACCATCACCACCTTCGATAACTTCAGACCAACATCACAACTGCAACCTTAACCACTCTGCACCTCGCCAATTCCAGCCGCAACCCACTGAACCAGGACCACTACCCTGTCGCGTGCTTGTGAGCCGAGAGGAGGAAAACATTTTCCAGAATTTCGTGTGAAAGCTTGACTAGTTGTGAGGTAAATTTCTGGATCATTTTAGGAGTTATCAGAGGTAGATTGAAACCATTAGGGACATGCATGCATGGTTTAGACAGCCGATTAATGAAATCAAAGTCTTAGGAAATCTGTTTTGGAAGTAAATGTTTCGGCTGAGAAGCTGATTGGAAATGCGGCTTCACTTTTGTTTTTCCAGTGACAATCTGAGCACCTAAGTGTACTTAGCTGAATAAAAACTGGATGATTAAGACCATGCATGTTGATTGTGCTTTCGGATGATAATGGTAAAGCTTAAGAAACTTCTGTTTTAGGAGGAAAATGTCTTAGCCGAGAAGATGATTGGAAGTGCAGCTCTAATGTGTTTTCCGGAAATGAATTGAGCATGCATGGGTGATTAACTAATCGAATCTCGGATGATTATTATGATTAGAGTCATGCATGAATTTAATTAGCCTGGATTACTTGGAAAATAAAAGGAAAGCCGAAAAATTTGGTTCATGAATGATCATTCGAGAATAGTTGGTAAAATTTCTGGATTTGTGTTAGTTGAGTACAATAGTAGCTTGAACCTGGATTTGATTTGAAAACCTCTACTAGCTAGCTACGTGTTTACATGTCCTAATAGAGTACCAAAAATTCTGCTTTAACCAAAGAAAATTCTGTTTTAGAACCATTGTTATTTCTGGAAATCTTGAGAGAAGCCGTGAGGTTTAAACCTGGAAATTTTGGGGTTTGTAACCATGGTTTAAATTCAACTCTTAAGCTGGAATTGTTCATTATCTTGCTATGTGTTTAAATACTGAATTTGAGTAACTAACACCATAATTAAACCAAGGGAAAAATTCGAACTAAAGTAGATTGATTGCTGGAAATTTTGGGTGATAGCCGAAGGGGTATGAACCAGAATTTCAATATCGTTGGAAATATTCAATTTGTTTCTGGAAATTTATTTTATTTCCTTGGATTATGATGGCTCAGAATTTCATAAGAGATACAAATTTTAAGATATACAATTTGTTCAGCAATGAACCAATTAGTACATGTAAAGCTGAAACCAAAAACGCTAGTATACAATTGCTGGAATTTTCGTTGAGACAGCCGAGAATTGAGTTGAAAATTTGCTTGGTTCTTGGAAATTTTTCTTGAAAAATGATGCTTGAAATATGTTGTTTTGGAGCCCTATAAGAAATGTACGATGGTTTGAATAAAAACTTTTGGTGTGAAAAGAAAAGAAAAAGGAGTTTTTCATAAGTGAAAAATGAAACTCCAGATTTTCGGAAGTCCCTGACCAGTCTCGATAAAACGGTTATATCTTGGGGTAGGAAAATCCGTTTAAGGCGCCGTCAGCGGCATTTGAAACTAGAATCATAGATCTTCGCCCTGTAGAAATTTCGTATTTTTACTCCATGTGTACTACTGTCGGTGAATTTTCAAAGTAAACTGTTTGGCATGAATGACCTGTTTCATTTTAAATCTCCACTTGAATTCGGATTGGGACCTTATATTACTAGTGGTTCAAACTCTTGACTGAATTGTGGTTTGACCCTAGGGTGTTCCTGAAATTTTCAAAGGATTAGAGGGTAAGAAGGTACTTGCTAAACGTATGCTTAAGCCTGGCTAGTGAAACAATTTCTACTCGTATTCCAAGGTTCGCAAAGCTAATGGTCGACATTATTTTCATTTGAGCATAATGTGTCGAAATTGTTGACGGTGGGCTCTACGAATTCCCACTTTTGAATTGATGGTTGATTTATTGGAAATTGTTGACGGTGGGCTCTATGAATTCCCATCCTGCATGGATAACTGAATTGCTGAAATTTGTTTGGAAATCTGTGCTACTATTTTGTGAAACTGTGAGTTGATATAAGTACTGATTATCAAGTGCTAAGTATTGACGAAGCCTTGGTAAATTTTCCTGCTTATGCTTAGATATAAATTTGTTGGAACACAGGGCTAAGAATTGACGAGCCCTAGTGTTATTACTGTTTAAATTCTAATTGTGCAATATTGAGAAAACGTGATTTTGGATTGGAATCGAAAATGTGAGAAGTTGTACCGACCTTGTGACTCCAAGTAAACGCTTGACTAAGTAAATGAAAAATATTTTGCTTTAAGTCTCGAACGGTACAGATTTAGCATCATATTGCTAAACATAGCGTCTACTATTTTTGCCTTAGAAACTTGGGCAACATGACTTTTATCCCTTAAGTTAAACTAGCCTTATCAATTTGGGGAAATGATTCTCCCAGACTCAAAACCTTAGTTTTGTTCCAAATTCCTTCCTTCGTTATACATCGTTTAAGGCTAGTCGGAACTAAGGAAAATTTAAAAGGTGAAACTCGATCATTTTGGTTTTAAACGTAGCAACCTGCTTGGCAAGAAGAAAAGAAAAAAACCTTATTCTAGCAACATTTTTCAATAGACCTTACCCTAAAGCCTTAGCAAAGATTTTGCAAGCACCGCCACTCAAAGGAACTTTTTCTCAAGGTATACTTCTAGCCTTGATATTAAATATCTTGCCGACTTATTTTAAGAAAAGAATAATAGTATTTTCTTCGAGGAAAAGTATTCCAGGAATATTATAAGAAATATTGTACGGTTCTCACAAGCTCGATTCCAAGTAAAATATTTTGAGAAAAAGTAAACTAGCAACATGCTAGAAAACTCTACATGTGCAAGCCAAAAGTTCCAATAGAAGACTTATGGCTTAAATTCTGATATTCTAGGATTTTACGAGGACGCGGAATTCGATCCTCAATCCAATATCTGAACTTCACTCTTGGTGAGTGTCCCTGCTTGTTCTATGTTATGTGGTTAAGCGCTTTATCAATTCGCTATGTGATAATTGTCAAAATGCAATAAATGATTTTTGATCCATCGAAGTGAGCAGTGTGTACTTTATCGCACTAGCCGTTCGAGTGGTGACATGTGTGAAACATTCTCTAATGAATCCGTGAATCTAAATGTAGTGAGTCGTTGGGTGAATCCCTCGACATCTGAATCGATCTACAAAAACCTTGAATCTAAATGTAGTGAGTCGTTGGGTGAATCCCTCGACATCTGAATCGATCTACAAAAACCTTGAATCTAAATGTAGTGAGTCGTTGGGTGAATCCCTCGACATCTGAATCGATCTACAATAAAGTCGATAGGTGAATCCTTCGACAAAATTTTATTACGGGTATATCTCGAGTATACTGCGTCGGTAGATGAAGTTTGGGCCCAAAGCAGAGGTATGAACGGTGACGGGTTAGGTTTAAAATAAGTGTATCTACATGGAAATTAAGTAGGGAAAGTTGACGGAGGGTCAACTACGATGGTATCTGATCAAACGTGGAAAATGGCTCCTGAGAGCCCTTGTATCCTACCTTGTGCTGTTACACGCTTTCCTAACTGTTTCAATTTGATTTAAATTATTAACCGCTGTTTGATTTATGTGATTGCATGTTTTGGGGCACCACTGAGCTTTAGCTCACCCCACGTATTTGTTTTCCTTAATAGGTTCTGGAGACTGAAAGCGCTGAGACTTATTCATGTTTCTTTTCTTCTCGTATGGGATGTAACGAATATTATGGCTATTGTGTAGGCTTGTATTGTGTTTTAACTTGAATTCTGTACTTTTGTTTTTGGATTGCCGCTTGAAGCTGGAAAATGTGTAAACCCTATTTCGGAGGTTGGATAATATATTTGTGTTTGTGAATTATGGATTGATGTAACTAGATACGAACGACCTTATTCCTTGGTTCTAGAGCATGTGATGTCTAAGGGCCATAGATTGGCGATTTTAAGTTCCTTGTTGTCTCTGAAGTTAATGTGGTAGATGTTGACTTATTTTGAAAGGAAGCGACATTGTAATAGTTAGGCTATTCTTCGATAGGATTTGGGTTAGTGTGCGTGCGTGAGTCCTGGCGAGAGCTGGGCAGACGGCCCGCCAACCCTTTGGTTCGCCTCAGGGGGAAGTGGGGTCGCCACAGTGAGTGGAATAGATGAAGGATCATGTGCAGCCTTAGACCTATGTTCACTGGACGATGCCCCCTTATAAGCCCATATATTATCTTTAAAAACAAGATTTTTCCTTTCAAAATATCCTTTGGAAAAGGCATAAGAAGATGCTTCTTTGGGACAAACACCTAGAATTGGAACTTTGTAATACTCAAAAATCTTTTGAAGAAACTTTCCATAAGATAATTTTCTGCGAGAATCAGTGGCATAGCGAAGCAAAAACTTGCACATGACAAAACCAAAATCAATACGAATTTTTTCTTGAAAACAGTAAAAGAGATACAACTCCATTTTGTTTGCATCAGTTCTATGGCCATCAGTAGGCACAAGCAGGTTTGAAATGATTGAAAAGGCAATTAGATTCACAGGGGCAAGATCATTTAGTTTAGCATCAGCAGGAGAAGAAAAGCTTCTTTTAAAATATGTCATCATCTTAGCCCCATCAAAATGATTATCAGCATTTGGATGCTCTTCATAGGAAAAGAAATTTGCAATTTTACTCTTGCATCCAGGTTCAATAGAAGTTTTTAAAATCTCATTCACAATTTCAGAATCAAAGATTAAGTCTACCCCATTAACCCTGGACATAATCTCAGTTTGGTCAGTGCCTTTCCTAAGATTAGCAAAGAATTGATACAGCATTTCAGGGTAATAAACATTGGGCATAGAAATGATATGTGACCATTTCTGAAAAGAAAACAGATTCAGAAGGGATTCTAAACCTATTTGGCGAAATTCAGAAGAATTGACAGTGCGTTGAGGGATGACACCTTTCTGGGATATCCAGGAGTGTTTGTCTTTTGCAGCATCATCAAAGAATGCAGGGAGTGGGGCTGATTTTGGAGGCGGTTGAGAAGATGTTCCCTGTCCAGATTCAGGCTGAGAGGATGGTTGTGGTGTAGGCCGTGACACTTGACTCTTGATGGCTCCTCTTTTGAAGCGTTTGGATGTCCGTTTGACAGTAGGAAGATCCTCATCCTCATCCCTGAGTGAATGCTTGCGTCCGGCAGTAACCTTTCCTCCCCTTAGATTCACCATTGTGTGAAATGTGTGGAATCAGGAATGCAAATGATGCACACAGTTGTATGGAAGTGAATCGCACAGAAATTTTGGGACAAAAAGGCCTTGATCAAGAGTTGTCAGAGCAGTTATGAAAGAGTAGGGTTTGGAGGGAAATTTGGGAATTTGCGAAATGTTATGCGATTCGATGAAATGATCAGGAGAAATGAATCGCAATCAGTCAGGAAAAGTTTTGGTTGGGTCAATTTGGGATTGAGGGTTTCAGAGAAGTATGAATTTGAGAGTGAGAGAGGAGAGAGTTTTCGTCCGAGAGGAAATAGAATAGGAAGAGTCTGAAGCAAATGAGGAAGAAAGTTGATTTAAAAAATGAGCCGTTGCACTGTCGGACGGCCGAACGAAGTTGTGCGTCCGACAGTTGCGTCCGAACAGGCGCAATTCTGGAAAATGGCTGAAGAACATCATCGGACGTCCGTTTATCTTCTTTCGGACGTCCGAAGTCTATGAACAATTTAAGATGATTTTTCGATTATGCCTAATTTTGATCTTAGATGCATGAACTGATCTAATGGCAAAGCTTTTGTAAAAATATCAGCAAATTGATCTTTAGAACAAACATAATTTACACAAATTTCACCTTTTTGAACAAGATCACGAATAAAGTGGTGCTTTATATCTATATGCTTAGTCCTAGAATGTTGAATGGGATTTTTGGTCAGATTTATGGCACTAGTATTATCACAGAATACAGGCATGCAATCATACAACAATCCAAAATCATTCAAGGTATGCTTCATCCATAAAAATTGAGCACAACATGCACTAGCGGCAATATATTCCGCTTCGGTTGTAGACAAAGAGATTGCATTTTGTTTCTTACTAAACCAAGAGACTAAACAATTTCCAAGAAAATGACAAGTTCCACTAGTACTCTTTCTATCCACACGACAACCTCCAAAATCAGCATCCGAATAACCATATAGTGCAAACTCATTAGATCTAGCATACCAAAGACCATAGTCTAATGTACCTTTCAAATACCTAAAAATCCTTTTTACAGCATTCAAATGTGATTCTTTTGGACAAGATTGAAATCTAGCACACAAGCAAACAGCAAACATAATATCAGGTCTACTTGCGGTTAAATAGAGTAGGCTTCTGATCATACCTCTATAATGCTTTTCATCCACATGATTACCTTCTTCATCTTTGTCAAGCTTTGTAGAAGTGCACATTGGAGTTCCAACTTGCTTTGAGTCCTCCATACCAAACCTTTTCAGCAATTCCTTGGTATATTTTGCTTGATTTATAAAAATTCCCTCAAGAGCTTGATGTATTTGAAGTCCAAGGAAGAAATTTAATTCTCCCATCATACTCATTTCAAATTCACTTTGCATAGTGGTGGAAAACTCCTTACATAGATACTCATTAGTAGCACCAAAAATAATATCATCAACATATATTTGCACAATAAGAAGGTCATTCAACACTTGCTTAGTAAAAAGTGTGGTGTCCACAACACCCCTTTTGAAACCATTTTCAATCAAAAAACCACTTAGTCTTTCATACCAAGCTCTTGGAGCCTGTTTTAGACCATATAAAGCTTTAGATAGTTTAAACACATGACTTGGAAATTTTGTATTTTCAAAACCGGGGGGTTGATCCACATATACTTCTTGATCAATAAAACCATTTAAAAAAGCACTTTTAACATCCATTTGAAACAATTTGAAGCCTTTAAAGCATGCAAAAGCAAGAAGCATTCTAATAGATTCTAATCTAGCTACGGGAGCAAATGTTTCATCAAAATCAATTCCTTCTTCTTGTGCATATCCTTTAGCAACTAATCTGGCTTTATTTCTTACAACAACACCTTTATCATCCAACTTATTTCTAAAAATCCACTTTGTGCCAATGATAGGTTGATTTTGAGGTCTATTAACAAGTGTCCAAACTTCATTTCTCTCAAATTGATTAAGTTCCTCTTGCATTGCCAAAATCCAGTTATCATCCTTTAAAGCATCATTGATATTTTTAGGTTCAAAAAGAGAAACTAAAGCAAAATTGTCAATCAATTTTCTAGATGAGGAACGAGTGTTTACCTTCTCGGATGGATCACCAATTATAAGCTCTTTTGGATGATTTTGGCTGAATTTCCAAGCCTTGGGAAGATCTTTGAGTGAATCATCATTTTTGTCTTCATCTTCCTCTTCTTGATCATTATGAACTTCATTTTCCATTTCAATTGCTGCTGGTTTAGAGCTTCCTTCATTTCCAATTGATAGCTTTTCCATTCCTTCTTGAACACCTACATCATCATCCTCACACGAACTTTTGGAATTATCATCATTGGTTTCATCAAATGTTATATGTAAAGCTTCTTCAATCACAAGAGTCCTTCTATTAAAAACTCTATATCCTCTTTTATTCTCACAATACCCCAAAAATATTCCTACATCAGATTTTTTATCAAACTTACCAAGATGTTCCTTTAGATTCAAAATAAAGCATTTACAACCAAATACTTTGAAATAACCAACCGTAGGTTTCTTATAAAAAATCAGCTCATAAGGAGTTTTCTTTAAAATAGGTCTCAAGAGTATTCTATTCATCACATAACATGCAGTGTTTACCGCTTCAGCCCAAAGATATTTAGGCAACCTACATTCATTCAACATAGTTCTAGCAGCCTCTTGAAGAGTCCTGTTTTTCCTTTCTACAACACCATTTTGCTGTGGAGTCCTTGCAATAGAGAACTCATGTGTTATACCATTATGATCACAAAATTCTGGAAAACCACAATACTTGAATTCCGTCCCATTATCACTTCTAATCCTAACAATTTTTAACCCAAGCAGATTTTGCACTTTTGCAAACAATGAAGTAAAATTCTTGAAGGCATCATCTTTATGAGCAAGAAATATCACCCAAGTGTATCTAGAATAATCATCAACAATTACAAAACAATATCTTTTACCTCCCAAGCTAGTAATTTGAGTGGGACCAAATAAATCAAGATGCAAGAGTTCCAAAGGTTTAGAAGTAGATACACACATCTTAGGTTTAAAGGAATTTTTTGTTTGCTTCCCAAATTGACATGCATCACATATTTTGTCCTTATCAAAACTGATTTTTGGCAAGCCTCTAACCAACTCCTTTTTCGAAATTTCCTTTAGTAAATCCATGTTAAAATGACAAAGTCTTCTATGCCACAACCAAGGATCTTCATTTGAAGCTTTAAGACATTTTAAGCTAGAAGAATCAATTTTATCAAGAACCACAATATATATGTCGTTGAACCTCTTACCTTTGAACACAATATTATATTTGGAATCAAGCACAATGCATTCATGTTTTTTAAACAACACATTCAAGTCTTTATCACACAATTGACTAACACTAAGCAAGTTATAACTTAAGTTATCAACTAAGAGCACATTATGGACAAAAGTATCACCATCCTTACCAACATCACCTATTCCAATTGTCTTAGCTTTCACATCATCACCAAATGTCACTTTTCCACTTGACTTTGATTTCAGCTTTATGAACAAAGAGGGATCACCGGTCATATGCCTTGAGCAACCGCTATCAATAAACCATTTAGACTTGTTTGAGCATTTTTCCTGAAAAGAGAAAGTGTTTGGTACCCATTTTAATTTTTGGGTCCGCAATAGTTAGCATTGTATCTAACTAACCACATGCATTTCATCCCTTTGTTCAGATTTCTTTTCACATAGCAATCACCTTTCAAATGCCCTCTTTGACAACAAAAACCACACATAATGGAAGAGTCCTTAACATGTACTGGTTTGACATATCTCAATCCACCTCTTCTATATGTTGTGAAATCATGTGCATTTTTGTTGTGTGCAAATGTTCTTTGAAAAGTAGTAGGATGTGTGGATGACATGTTCCTTTTGATAAACTCCTGCTTTCTTGCTTTCAAAGTCTCATCCAAGTTGTCCATCCTTTTTTTCAAATCACCATGTCTTTCCTTCAGCATTTCACAAATATTTGTCTTTCTATCAAGCTCATTTTGAACATTACATCCGGCTCTTACAAGACTTTCATTGTCAGTCTTTAGTTGTTTATTTTGTTGAAAAAGACTTGCATTTTCTTGAATGAGAAAAGCCATTTTCTGTTTTAACTGCTTGTTTTTATCATAAGATTCCTTCAAGGCATTATGCAGTTTTTCAACAAAGGATTCAAGATCATCATCTTCATTATCATCACTTTCAGATTGAGAGTGTGTGGAAGTTACCTCATTATTTCCAATAGCCATGAAGGCCATTTGAGCTGATTCTTCTTCTTCTTCTACTTCCCCTTCGGAGTTGCATTCATTCCAAGTAATCTGAAAGTTGTTGAATCTTGGCTTCCGATCAGCTTTTTCATCTTTCATCTTCTTCATGGGGCATTCGTTTGCATAGTGTCCAATCTGTCCACATTCGAAGCATTTGTCCAACTGTTTCTTGTTGAAATCCTGTTTTCCTTTGTACTTTGTGATAGATGGCTGATTCTGGAATTGATTGCTAGGTCCTCCCCTTCTAAACTTTCTTTTATTCAAGATTCTCTTGAAGCCTCTGGTGATGAGAGCAAGATCATTATCATCACCATCCGAGTCTTCATCATCCAAGTGAGCTGTATCATCTTCACCTTGAGTAGTCTTTAGAGCAATGTTTCTCTTTGCTCTAGCTTCCTCTTCCTCCTGCACTTTAGATTTCAGTTTCAACTCATAAGAGGTTAGTGAGTTAATGATAGATTCAATAGGCACAGAACTTAAATCCTTAGCCTCCTCTATTGCAGTCACTTTATTTTCCCATTCTTTGCCCAACGCATTGAGAATTTTCCTGTTCTTCTCTCCCAAGGTGTACTCTTTGCCCAACACCTCAAGATCTTTGATCAAGTCAGTGAACCTGCAATACATTTTGTCAATATCCTCAAGAGGTTCAATTCTAAATGATTCATATTTTGTGACCAAGATAGCCTTTTTCTGTTCTTTAACGTTGTCACCACCCTCATGGATTTCTCTTAGTTTATCCCACATTTCTTTGGCCGATTTGCAGCCTTTTACTCTAATTGATTCATTTGAATCTAGGGCACTATAAAGAACATTCATGGCCTTGGCATTCAATGTGAGGTTAGTCCTATCTTGAGCATTCATTTCAGCTCTCATTTTTGGCCGAAGCAACCCTGTATCTGCATCAAGAAAGTTAGCTTCATGTGGTCCTTCACTCACAATAAACCATAGTTCAATATCAATAGATTGCAAAAAGATAATCATCCGTTCTTTCCAGCTAACATAGTTGGATCCATTGAACATGGGAGGCCTAGTAACAGATTGCCCCTCAACAAACATAGCATGACTGGTTGTCATCTTTACTCCAAGCCGTTAGAGCTTAATCTCAAGGAGACCAAGCTCTGATACCAATTGTAAGTCCCAAACACAACCAAGAGGGGGGGTGAATTGGGTTGATTAAAATCTTAACCAAATTTATGCACTTTTTCTTTAATAAAAATTTACCTTCTTTTCTAGTAAAGATCAACCAAGTAGATTAGAAGACAATAGCAATATTGATCAGAAAAACAAGTATAGATAAGCAATGAGAATTTTATTAAACAAAAAGTAAAATAGGAAATCAAACCAATTGTCTACCAAGCTTTCCTCAAACTTGAAGACCAATCACAAGGTTGAGCAACTTCTCTTTGATGAAAGATGATCAACTAGATGTACAATGGAGGGAGCACTTCCTCCTTGCCCTAAACCACACTTAGTCAAGCTAAGAAGTTTTACAAACACTCAGATAACCCTCAACAAAGCTACACTAAAGAAACTTTCAACCACAAGAGAAAAGCTCACCAGAAGTTCACACTCCTTAGAAAATAAATCTTACTTTGGAGACTATTTTCTAGCTAAAATATCTCTTGAGATCTTGTAGACCAAGTGTGCAAAAGTCCCTATCTGACTTAGAGTCGTTTGTATTTGAAGGGAACCAAAAATGAGCTTCATTAATACTTCCAACGGCTAGAAGGCATATGAAGAGTCAGCTAGCCGTTGGGGCTGTCGGACGTCCGATGGAGTATTCATCGTCCGAACACATCGTCCGAAAAACAGTCAAGTTGTTGTTCGGACGTCCGATGGAATTTTATCGTCCGAGCTTCAGTGTCCGAACGTCGTCCAGAGAGTTATCAAATCTTCGAAGAATTTTTAGGACGTCCGATGATATTGATGTTCTTCCGAAGCATGCGTCCGATCCTTTAGGACGTCCGATGATTCCTTGCGAGCGTCCGACAGAGTCTTGGCAGAGAGTCATCAAAACTTTGTGGAATTTTTAGGACGTCCGACATGATCGATGTGCGTCCGACAGAGACTCCTTCCTGATGTTCTTCATCCCTTCGGACGTCCGACAGTTTCCTTTCGGACGTCCGACATGAGTGTCCTGTTTTTGCTTCTTCTTTTTGGTTGATTTGCAATTCATGACATTTTAGTACCTGATTCTTTGATAGGCAAAAACACTTATATTTGAAGAAGGTTAGATAGACATTTCAAAGAACTTTTGTGATCATCAAAACCAAGAATAACAGATTAAATAATTAAATAAGCCAGTAAAATAAGATAAAAATAAGAAAATTTTTGGGTCCTCATATCCTTCCCTCCACAAAAGGAATTTCGTTCTCGAAATTCACACCTAAGCTAACATCATACTTCTTAATAGTTAGGCTTATCAAATCAATTAACAACTTACACTCTCCAACCCATATCTCACCATTTCTATTCACCCAATTAGCAATCAAACTTTGATCTCCAGAGCGTTCTAACTTCCAATTCATAGGGTAACTTAATCGGCCTTACGTCTACCCCACTCATGAAACCAGGGTTTGCAAAAGAGTGTGTCGTGAAACTAGGGTTTGCAAAAGAGTGTGTCGTACCAGAGTCACTTAGAACCTTAGCTAAGCAAATTCCACTAGTGTCAAGTACTTACTTCAACTTCCTCCAAAATCCAAGATACATGATTTCAACATGTCCTCAAGGTTCTGAATTGTCCTCTCTGATTGTCCATCAGTCTGCGGGTGGTAGGTAGTGCTAAAAGTCAATTTAGTTCCGAGCATTTCTTGCACCTTCTGCCAGAACGGAGAAACAAATCGAGAGTCTCGGTTAGATACAATACTTACTGGTATCCCATGCAGCCTTATAATCTCATTCAGATATAGCTTCGCTAGCTTCTCCAGTGGGTATTTCATATTAATCGACAGAAATTGAGCAGATTTGGTCAATCTATTTTCTATCATCCAAAAGGCGTCGTGACCTCTTTCAACAAGTGAAATTCTTTAATCATCAATCCTGCTACTTGCACTTGACGGAATAAAGCATCAGCTACCACATTAGTTTTCCCTGCATGATAATTAATCGTGCAATCATAATCCTCTAAATTCCACCCACCTACGTTGTCTCAAATTTAACTCTTTTGAAAAAAAAATAAGTATTTAAGGCTTTTGTGGTCAGTAAAACTCCAAACGTCACCCCATATAGGTAATGTCTCCACTTCTTTAATACAAATATCGTAACCGCTAACTCCAAATCATGAGTTGGATAATTTTTCTAGTGAGCTTTTAACTTTCTAGAGGCATATACAATCACCTTATCATCTTGTATCAATACACATTCTAAACCTGTGACAGCCCCACCTCCTCCTAAGGCGAACCAGAGGGTTCGGCGGGCCGCCTGCCCAGCTCTCGCCGGGACTCAGTCGCTCACTACAGTCCTCAAACAAATACAAGATAAAACTCAAATATTACATCAAATTCTCCAATAATTACATGTCAAAAGCGAAGCGGAAATAATTCTCAACTATACATAAAATGATTTCCAAATCCAAATGGTACAAAACATAGGCCATCCAGTCACGTGCACAAGAACTACAAGCCCTTCCTTCGCCTTAAGCCCTGTGGAGGGGAATAAAATATTTTTGGGGTGAGCTAGAAGCTCAGCGAGTAACCAGTAAAATCATTAAACAAATATATTTCACAATGTTACATTTCGATCATTTCGATGATGTCATGATTCAGAGATCAAATGTTCGTTTAGTGCTCTCGTGAGCCAGGGAAATCATAGCACTTGAACACCCAACGCTCAAATAGATCATTTAACATTAACATTAACATTAAGAGGGAGCCCCTTCTTGAGCTCCAGATAAACATGAACATGAACCATAAACAGAGTGGAGACGTTGGTGTCCAGCA
Source organism: Coffea eugenioides (assembly GCF_003713205.1). NCBI lineage: Eukaryota > Viridiplantae > Streptophyta > Magnoliopsida > Gentianales > Rubiaceae > Coffea > Coffea eugenioides. Next base: position 63,937,754 of record NC_040036.1, read on the forward strand.
CAAGACTTTCCCCAGAACTCATTGAAGCCAAATCATGTCATGAACTCACATGCAAGCACGCATGATATGCAATCGAGTACATAATGCAAGAAACATTTCACAAGTACTTTGGAAATAGTTTAGGGTCACTCACCTCCATGGCTCAGAAATCATCCATCAAATATCATTGCCTTACTCAAATCCAAGTCTTAGATCACAAACTCAATGCAAACAAATCCCTTCAAAGTTCAGACAGCACTTCCCCTGAATTTGCTAACTTTTCCAACCATCATTGCTTCATTATTTCCTCATTCCAACCCAAAGGTACACACACAACAACAATTTCATCCAATAGCCATTCAGCAAGCTCCAAGTAGTACTAGTACAAGTCAAGCTAGGGAAAAGTCCGGAAATGAAAGTTAAGCTCAAAACCAGAAAAATAGTTTTGACGTCATTTTACGGTAATGGTACCAAAGGCGCTACGATTGTCGGATGAAGGTGGAAGACCCACCGTTTCGAAGCTAAGAGACAGAGCTACAATATTACAGAAGGTCACTGAACCCAGTTTTGAGTGTAACCAGGTCAAAAATGCAAGATACCATACCAGAATCACAAAAACAGATTCACAGAACGCGTTCTAGCGGAAACATCATAAATCCGGCTATCCAAGTCCAAATCCATAAATTCCAAAACCATATGAAAGCTAAGAAACAGGTATAAATTTCATCACAAGACCTCAACAACCAATTCGGAATCAATTCCAGCCAAAACAACCAATTACAGGCGCAATTCTTACATTCGGGTAAAACCAGAACAGCAATAGTAATTTCGAGTTTTCTCATTATACACTACTCCGATTGACCTGAAATTTGGTAGGTACCTCTAAAATGTCATTCCCTACAACTTTCATGTTTTAAGCCAAGGCCAATTCGGCCTCTAACTAGGAGCTATAAATTCGGGCAGAATGTTCCTTCACAAAACCTAATTTTCTGAAATTTCTTCCAAAACAGAAATTGATTGCAATTGACCACTTTTTCCACCTCATAGAGTCCTTAAACATCATTTCCAATCATCATATATAACCACACAACCATGTTCATATTAAAACAGAAAAATCCCCAAAAATTATAAAACTTCATCAAGTCAACCACAACTCAAGATATAATCCATCAAACCATCTCTTTAGCCATCACAAGTCACTAATTTAGCATAATCAAGAACAAAGAAAGGATTGCTAGACATGAACCTTGAAATATCAAGAAAGTTGATGGCTTAGTCCTTTGCCTTCTCTAATCACTCCACCACTACCTTCAATCTTCCTAAACAAGTGACTTTTGTGGAGCAATTTGAAAGTTTAACGGTTGATTCACAAGATTGAGCAAGAAATGGAGTTGGAGTTGAAGGCTTTCTTCTTGTATTTTTGCTCCAAGAAGTTCGGCCAAGACAAGCTTAAAATGGAGAGAAATTGGTCAATTTTTGAGGTTTAGTAAAGGTGATGCAAATTAGTCAAAGTCCAACTTTGAATAAGAAGGTGACACATGTCACCTTTTGGTTTAAAACTTATCTTTTTGTCTCTCCAATACAAATATCTTAACACTTTGTAAAATAATATCACTTAATACAAAATTCCAACAAGTTGTCAAAAATATAATGCATTTACCGCACTTGCGGGTCCCACGTTCAAAATACGCTTTTAATTTCTCAAAAACTAACCGATACTAGAAAAATCATTTTCAAACTATCTTTGCTCATAAACTTTATCTGGGGAATTTTTTTAATAAAGAAAATGAAGAAAAGGCGGGCAATTAAATAAAATAAACCTTAGAAAATTAGAAAATTTCCGGGTTCTCACACTCATACTTTTCGGGGCGTCACAAAAATCTTTTCACAAGTGGGACGAAATCGAGCCACAAGATGCAGCTTCCCAGTTTCATTCGAACAAACAGTCAAAACAGAGCAGCCAACTTTTCCGTTTCGCTACGGATTGCTCAAAATGAACTGTGTGAGAACCGGAAAAAAAAAGAAAAAAATATTTTATTTGAGGCATTATTTTATTCCTATACACATTTATATTTTCTTTATTATATTAACTTTATAGATATTTTTATCAGTAAATATAGTTTTTAAATCATTTTACGAGTATAAGTTAGTTCATCAGAAATTAGGAGTGTATATTGGACATGGGACCCGCTAGTGCATTAAGTGAGAGAAATTCGGCCAATTAGGTTAAATTTTGCATAAAGGGATTTAATTACTAGGTGTTAGGAGATAATTAGAGATTACCTAGATGGATTAACCATGGGAAGACAAGAAATATAACTTTAAGCAATAACAAAGTGCCAAGTGTCACTACTTAGTCAAAGGTAGACTTGCCTAACTTTCTTAACTTTACTAAAACTTCAATTTTGACCCAAATCATCTTCATTTCATCACCATCTTGGCCGAAACTCTCTTGAGAAAAAAGAAAAGAAAAGAAAGCTTCAACATTTCATCTTCCATTCTTGCTTAAATCTCGAAATCCAACCGATTAAACCTTGAATTAGTCCACAAAAAAGACTTGCTAAGAGAGTTTGAAGGTCTTGGTGGAATTGTTTTGGAAGAAAAGCCTCTAAACTACTACCTTTCTTGAGGAGTTAAGGTATTTTGCTTGGAACTCACTCTTTGTTCCTAATAATGGTCAATTGGTGACTTATGGTAGCTAACTAGGTGATTTTATGAAAGATTTTATGGATTAGAGTGGAGTTAGCTAAATTTCTGAATTTTTTGAGAATTTTTCTGTTTTCCTATGATGGTTATGGTTGGCCTTGAATTGATGGCTCTAAATGGCGTTAAATGGGTCACTTGTGCGTTAATTGCGGAAAATTTCCGCTTGTACGGAAAATTTCAGATTTTGGGTTTTTAATTAGGGCTTTCCTATGGTTGCTTGTTGAGCTTTTAATTGGCTATGATTGAGGGGTATTGTGACCCTAATGAAGTGTGTTGAATGGCTTATGAATTGTTTGGGTGATTGTAGTTGCTTTGGATGAATTTCAAGGGTTGTTTGTAGGATGGAAAATCTGAAATTTAGGGGAAATGCTATCCAAATGTTGAGGATGATGGATTCTTGTGAGTTTAGGTTAAGGTTGGATAGAAATGAAAGATTTTGGGGTTTGTTTCTACTTTTAGCCCTAAATGTTATATATTTTCCATTCCAAACTATATTTGGTTTTGCCTTAATAGTTCATTTAAGAGGTATTCGACTCGTGTTCGAGTCTCAATTGTGCTTTCTTGATTGTTATAGGGAGTGCCGGTGAACCGAGGCTTACGTTGGGCGAAAACTTGTGAAATTGCTTGTTTGAATTGGTGAGTGTACCTTGTATGGTTTAATGTTTATATGATTGTTTCTACTTGATTCTATGAACTTGGTGGACTTGAATGAGACAAGAGTGTACTTCACCGCTCTTGTTCTCTTACTTGTATGACTACTACTGTGTTACTGTGAAACTGTACTTGTGCATGATTGAATGTCGATTGGAGGGTTGTATCCAATGACTTTATTGTGATATCTGAGCTCTTACCTCATTGGTCGTTATTCGGGTCGAGCCGGCAAGGGCTTGGTCGGTTCGATAATGAACCATGAGTGACTGTTGGTCGAGTGGAGTGTTATCTCCTCGACCCTGTGGTATACTCGAGTATTACCTTTCTGTTACTGTGAGGTGTTCGGGTCCGGTAAGGGGAATGTTCGGTGGAAAAAATGTGGTGTAAAGTGGAATCTATGGTCTTGTTCTTTACTCCAAACGTTGACGGAGTGTCGACGGGTTTGAGATCAAGTACGGCAAGTGGAAAGTGGCTCTTGAGAGCCGACCGTATCCTTTTACCTTTGGTTATGGTGATGTAACTTCTTATGTGTTCCTTGCCTAAGTATGATTCTCTCGGTGTGTCTTGTTGGTACCTCATGAGCGTAAGCTCAGCCTCGTTAATTTTGTTTTCCTTACAGGGTCAACTGTTGGAAACCATGATTTTGGAAGACTGAATTGAGCTAGTATAAATATTTTTGTATAGCTCCTCGGGAGTTGGAAACTCTAAATGTACCTTGACCCCAATGTTTCCCTTTTGCTTTGTAAATTACAAACGTATGTGGATAAAACAGTTTAATCATGTTCATGTATTGTATTTGGTTTTGAAAATGTGCATTCTTTGAGTTAAATAATGTTATCTGTATTCGATTGGGTACCGGCCGGATTGTGACGTGGCAGTCACTATTCACTTTCAGTTGCAATTTCGTTTTCCGTTTGTGATCGTTGAATCAGTAGGAGCGCTATTATATTTTCCGAACGTTTAGTGTGTTTTACCGTCTTGGTAGTCCTAGTAAGAGTTGGGCAGGCAGTTTGCTAACCCCTTTGGTACGCCTTAGGGGAAGGTGGGGCTGTCACAGTTGGTATCAGAGCCAGGTTAGAAATAACCTGTGCGAACCTGAAACCTGATTCTTAGAACTTTTGGGGATTGTGTTAGGGTCTGTTTAAGTATGATTACTTTGTCTAAGTTGTAACTGTGAATATCCTTATAGGTCATGGACGGAGCTAGTGGGAGCGGAGGTGGGCCGCCTCGGAGGCGTTTTCGCGTCGTTGATTATGAGGAGAGGCCCGGAGGACCGATTCGGCGCTGGAGCACGACCAGTCGGACTAGGCGCTGTGGTCGTTGCCAGCACTACTCCTACGCTGACCATGTGGTCGTGGCCGTGTTAGATGAGAGGAGGAGGCTCAGGCGTGCCACCGCCAAAGATCACACTGAGCTGCAGCGTGTGAAAGGCATCATGAGGATGCAGGCGGATCGCATTCGGGAGCTCTAGGAGGATGTAGCCATGGAGCAGGAGAGGACGAATACTCTTAGAGAGCAGTTACAGAAAGCCAACGGCCGTCTCACTAGGGTGGTCCGGGAGGTTAGAGACCGGTCCGGTGGGATTATTAACGAGTGTGAGGCGCTAATCCAGGGAGTGATTGGCGCTAATATGCCAGGGGGAGTTCCAGACGACAGAGCTCCAGGCGAGGGAGGTGCCTCTAGTTCTAGTTCTGGGGAGGAGTCGGTTGGCTCAGTAGAGAACTAGGTTAGAGCTCCTTTGAGCTATATTTTGATCCCATGTGGGAAATGACTAGGGAAAGCTCTTAGTTAGCTATTTTTGTGTTTTGACCTAGCTTTGTATATCTTACTTTTGGATGCCCACTCCTTTCATGGGACTACTCTTGTATATATTTGACTGACTGTTATTTTATGTCTTGTTTGCCATATCTGTGTGTAATCTGTGTAAATGTTTTGTTTGGTGCTTATTTCTTGTTATTTGTTTACGTTCTATATCGTTTTAATATTATACCTGTGCTTTGACCCTAGATTGGATTATATCAATGGAGGGTACTCATAGTGGTCGGCGCCGAGGACGTGGTCTTAGGCAACCGGCGACTGAAGGGGGTAGTCGGGAAACTGTGCCTGAACCAAATCTTGAGCCTAGAATTGACCCTAATATCCAGGTAGCCGCTGCTATTCAGCACATGACTGACTTATTGGCCTACGTAGTGGAACACTAGGGCCAACCCCCTGTTCATCAACCTGGGAACCCGGGCAACCATCTAGAGGGTGAGGACAGAGCTCTCGAAAGATTTCAAAAGTTCTCCCCACCAAAGTTCCTGGGAGGGCCAGATCCAGACGTGGCCGAACGGTGGTTGGAAAAGATGATAGATATCTTTGCAGCCTTACACTATTCGGAGGAGAGGCAGGTTATTTTTGCTGTCTTTCAGTTGGAAGGGGCCGCCCGGTCTTGGTGGAACGTGATTCGAACAAAGTGGGAAAGAGAGCAAACACCAAAGACATGGGTAAACTTCATGAGAGAGTTTAACGCTAAATATTTTCCATCCCTAGTTCAGGAAAAGAAGGAGGACGAATTCATTAGGCTGCGCCAGGGAACTCAATCGGTGGCTGAGTATGAGAACCAATTTGCTAGACTATCCAAGTTCGCCCCTGAACTTATTGTAACTGAGCAAAGAAGGGTGCGGCGATTTATTCAGGGGCTAAATGTGAAAATTCAAAAGGATCTAGCGGTAGCCCAAATTAATACTTTTAGTGAGGCAGTTGAGAAGGCACTGCGAGTTGAAAATGTAAGACTTTAAGTGAGAAACTACCAGGTGAGGAAACGGGGATTTCCTGGAAGTAGTTTAGGGCAAAGTGAGAAAAGTAACCCTCCCAAGTTTGGAAGGGGAGCCGGAGGAGGAAGACTTTCGGGGATGTCGAAGGGCACCCTGTCAAGAGGTGGCCCAGTAGGGCGAGACCAGCAGAGAAGTGCCTCACAGGGGAGCTCAGCTTCTGTTTCTCAAGGTCCTTGTGGATTCTGTGGGAAACCAAATCATACGGAGGATAACTGTTGGAAGAAAGAAGGGAAGTGCTTGCACTGTGGGAATGCGGAGCACCAAATTGCAAGCTGTCCAATTCTACCTCGAGAGGCGAACGGAACTCCGCAACCATCAAATGCCAACTCGGGGCAATCTAAGGTGGAAGGGACAAGACCAAAGGTGGCCGCTCGGGTGTATTCCCTTGAGCAACGTCAAGTCCCTGAGTCGTCTGAGATCGTGAAAGGTATGATCCCTGTCTTTCATCGTCTAGTTAGGATTTTGATAGACCCCGGTGCCACCCATTCCTTTGTTAACCCTGATTTTATGTGCGGAATTGACATAAGACCTGTTAGCTTGCCTTATGACCTGGAAGTTAGTACACCTACGGGGACCCAACGTTTGATCACTAGTATGATGTATGCTGATTGTGAAATTTGGGTAGGAGAAAGAAAGCTTTTGGGGAATCTTATAAGCTTAGCTATTAAGGGGTACGATATTATTTTGGGTATGGACTGGTTAGCTAAGTATGATGCCCAACTTGACTGTAAGAGGAAAGTAGTAGAATTGCGTATACCGGGGGAGGCGACTTTAAGGCTAGATGTAAGGGATAGCCTAGCCTCATCTGCATTGATTTCGGGTATTCGGGTTAGGAAACTTCTGAGTCGAGAGGCGCAAGGGTTCTTAGCTTTTCTTATAAACACTCCCACCGATAAGTTGAAGGTAGAAGATGTACCGGTAGTGAATGAATATCCGGATGTATTCCCTGATGAATTAGTAACTTTACCACCGGAGAGGGAGATAGAGTTCAAGATAGACTTGTTACCGGGGACGTCACCTATCTCTAAAACCCCGTATCGGATGGCACCTGCTGAGTTTAAGGAGTTGAAATTGCAATTGCAAGACCTTTTGGAACGAGGGTTTATCCGTGAGAGTGGATCTCCTTGGGGAGCCCCTGTGTTATTTGTGAAAAAGAAAAACGGGACCTTGAGGTTGTGTATAGACTATCAGGGGTTAAACAATGTGACCATTAAAAATAAGTATCCACTGCCCCATATCGATGAATTGTTTGACCAGTTGCAAGGAGCAGTGGTCTTTTCGAAGTTGGACCTTCGACAGGGTTATTATCAGTTGTTAATTCGGAAAGAGGACGTACCAAAGACTGCCTTCAAGTCTAGATATGGGCATTTTGAATTTGCCATTATGCCATTTGGATTGACCAATGCCCCTACCGCCTTTATGGATTTGATGCATTGGGTTTTCAAACCCTACCTGGACCGATTTGTCGTTGTGTTTATCGATGACATTCTGGTCTACTCAAAAACCCAAGGGGAGCATGAGCAACATTTGAAGCTAGTCTTGCAAACCTTAAGAGATCATCAGCTATACGCCAAATTTAGTAAATGTGAATTTTGGTTGGAGAAAATTTCTTTCTTGGGGCATGTGATTTCGAAAGAGGGTATTACAGTAGATCCGGCGAAAGTAGAGGCCGTAACTGAATGGAAGAGGCCTGAAACTCCCACTGAGGTGCATAGCTTTTTAGGATTGGCTGGGTACTATAGGCGTTTTATTCAGGACTTTTCCAAGTTTGCCGGTCCTTTGACCGATTTAACCAAAAAGAATGGCTGTTTTCTGTGGGACACTAGGTGTGAAGGTAGCTTTCAAGAAATGAAGAAAAGATTAACTGTGGCCCCTATTCTCGTTTTGCCTAACGAAAAGGATAGTTTCACTGTTTATACTGATGCGTCAAAGGAAGGATTGGGGTGCGTGTTGATGCAGAATAAGAATGTGATATCGTTTGCCTCTAGGAAATTGAAACCTCACGAACAAAACTACCCTACCCATGACTTGGAGTTAGCGGCAGTAGTCTTTGCCCTGAAAAAGTGGAGGCACTACCTATACGGAGTAATCTTTGAGGTTTATTCTGACCATAAAAGCCTTAAGTATCTGTTTTCCCAAAAAGAATTGAACATGAGGCAGCGAAGATGGATGGAATTTTTGGAGGACTACGACTGTAAGATTAACTACCATCCGGAAAAAGCGAATGTAGTAGCTGATGCCCTAAGTCGGAAGGTTCAAATAGCTGGGCTAATGGTCAAAGAGTGGGAGATGTTGGGAGTGGTTAGTGAGTGGAACCCTAATTTGGAACGTCAAAAGGTGACCTTTGGGAATATCCGGGTAACATCTACTATTCTTGGTCAAATTAAAGAAGCCCAAGAGAAGGACCCGATGGTACAAAAGTGGAAGGAAAAGGTAGAGAATGGAGAATTACCTGATTTCAATTTGAGTCCTGAAGGGATTTTAAGGTATAGAAACCGAGTAGTGGTGCCCAAGGATGAAACTTTGAAAAGGGGGATTTTGGAGGAAGCCCATCGATCGAAATATACAATTCACCCGAGTAGTAACAAGATGTACCAAGACCTGCGAAGGTTGTATTGGTGGGATAAGATGAAGAGAGAGGTTGCTCAATATATACAAACCTGTCTAGTTTGCCAGTAAGTCAAGGCTGAACACCAAAAACCCTCTGGATTGTTACAACCCCTTGAGATACCCGAATGGAAGTGGGAAAATATCACGATGGACTTTGTTTCTGGATTGCCAAGGACACAAAAAGGATATGATGCCATTTGGGTGATCGTTGATCGGTTAACCAAATCGGCCCATTTCTTACCTGTGAATATGAAGTATTCCATGGATAAGTTGGCTCGGTTGTACATGGATGAAATTGTGAGGTTACATGGGGTCCCAGTAAGTATAGTTTCCGACCGAGATCCTCGTTTCATGTCAAGGTTTTGGTAAAAATTTCAAGAGACCTTAGGCACTAAGCTCAACCTTAGTACTACTTATCACCCCTAGACGGATGGACAGTCTGAACGAACCATTCAAACCCTTGAGGATATGCTAAGGACTTGCATCTTAGATTTTGGGGGTAGTTGGGGCCAACACATGACCTTGGTGGAGTTTGCCTACAATAATAGTTACCACTCATCGATCCAAATGGCACCATACGAAACGCTTTACGGAAGGAAGTGCCGTTCACCCATATATTGGGATGAAGTAGGGGAAAAGAAGGTCTTGGACCCAACAGTCATTCTATGGATGGAGGATGCTCAAGAAAAGGTTAAGTTGATACATCAGAAACTCCAAACAGCTCAAAGTCGCCAAAAGAGCTACGCGGATAACCGAAGGAAAGATTTGGAGTTTGAAGTTGGAGACCGTGTTTTCCTTAAAATCACACCCTTATGAAGTGTCAACGCGGGTAGAGGAAAGAAACTTCAACCACGATTCGTAGGACCCTTCACGATTCTCCAAAGGGTTGGAAAAGTAGCGTACCGACTTGAGTTGCCGCCAAGTTTATCCCGAATTCATGACGTCTTCCATATATCAATGCTTAAAAAGTACTATCCTGATCCAACCCACATTGTACAATCGGAGGAGATTGAGATAGATGAAGCACTTACCTACGACGAGAGACCTGTGCGATTACTCGATCGAAGGATTAAGGAACTGAGGAATAAACAAATTCCATTGGTGAAGGTTTTGTGGAGGAATCATGGTATAGAAGAGGCCACTTGGGAGGTGGAGGAGGAGATGCAAAAGAGATACCCTGAGCTATTTAGTAACCCAGGTGAGCAATTTCGAGGATGAAATTCTTTAAGGGGGAGAGAGTGTGAGAACCGGAAAAAAAAAGAAAAAAAATATTTTATTTAAGGCATTATTTTATTCCTGTGCACATTTATATTTTCTTTATTATATTAACTTTATAGATATTTTTATCAGTAAATATAGTTTTTAAATCATTTTCCGAGTATAAGTTAGTTCATGAGAAATTAGGAGTGTATATTGGACGTGGGACCCGATAGTGCATTAAGTGAGAGAAATTCGGCCAATTAGGTTAAATTTTGCATAAAGGGATTTAATTACTAGGTGTTAGGAGATAATTAGAGATTACCTAGATGGATTAACCATGGGAAGACAAGAAATATAACTTTAAGCAATAACAAAGTGCCAAGTGTCACTACTTAGTCAAAGGTAGACTTGCCTAACTTTCTTAACTTTACTAAAACTTCAATTTTGACCCAAATCATCTTCATTTCATCACCATCTTGGCCGAACCTCTCTTGAGAGAAAAGAAAAGAAAAGAAAGCTTCAACATTTCATCTTCCATTCTTGATTAAATCTCGAAATCCAACCGATTAAACCTTGAATTAGTCCACAAAAAAGACTTGCTAAGGGAGTTTGAATTGTTTTGGAAGAAAAACCTTTAATGTGAGGACTCGCAAAAACTATTATTTTATGCCCAATTTATGGCTTAATAAATTATTTAATTGGATTTTTTTTCCAAGGAATATTTTCTAGTCTTATTAGACCTAAATACATGGTAATGTAACTTCGTTATATTTTTAAAATGATTCGTTTCAAAAATTAATTTCCTAGAGCGCGTTTCGTAAAAATAGTGAATAGTGCTTGGAGATTTTATCCGCGTAGTAGCACAATAAGCTTGGAATATTGGAGACTTGTACTATGGTCCTAAAATAGGTAATTTTATGAATAAATATTCAAGTGATAGTTAGTAGTGCAATCGTTATAAGAATTTTCGAAAGTTTCGCGTTATAGCGGTAAAATTGACGGTACGCGTTTTCACACGCGCGACTTCATTTGAGGGACTTTAGACCCTTATTTCGAGACAATTAAGAGTGAATAATAATTACAAGAATATATATGCCTTGGAGGTTTAGTGCACTAGTGAACCAAACGCGCGAGAAAAATCGAGTCCAAACGCACCCTAAATTGCACTATTTCAAGTTGACTTTGAGGTGCATTTTGCACCACACAAAGAATCTTCCTTTGGAAGCCAATTGCATCAGCACTCTCTCTCTCTTCACCTCACTTGGCCGAACAACAAGAAGGAGAAGAGCTCTCCATTGTCTTCATTTTTCATCTTCAATCCATGCACTAAAATCCACCCAAATCACACCAAAACTTGGAGATCTCTTAGCAAACCACTTGGAGACTACATCTAGCTAAGGAGGAAGGGAGCTTTCACGGTTTCTTTGGAGCTTCAAGAGGGCCGAAAATTCTGACCTTGCAAACCAAAGGAGTAGGTAATGATCAACCCTTGGATTCTTATCTTTTGGAGATTATATGACAAGATTAAGTTCATGCATGCACTTAGTTACTTGTTTATGGTGTAAAAATGTGATTGTGGGCTCTTGGAATTCCCACACTTGGGTTGTTGTTGCTGATGTGATGATTAATGGTGATTATATTGTTGGTTTAGTGATTTTAATGATGCATTAGTGATGGGTAATTAGTGGAAACTTCATTGGGTGTAAGAAGCTAAACTTTCCGATTTTGCCCCTGCCATGTTCGGCCATTTCCAGGCCAATTTTTAATGGTTTAATTGCTTGAATTGGATGTTTGTAGGATGTATTAGATGTGTGAAAAATTTCATTGAAAAATAATGAGGTTTGAATGGGCAAATGAATTTTTTTTAGAAACCAGCAAATCTGGAAAACTGATTCGCGTATGCTCTGACCAGCAGTAGTATTTTGGCTATAATTCTGTCCTCGGATGTCGAAATCATGTGCCGTCGGTGGCGTTTGAAACTATACATTCCTAGCTTTAATTTGGTATATAATGCACGTTCTGATTCTGTGTGAGCAAGCCGAACCAAATGTTTTAAGTTCGCTGTCCTGTTGCTCTGTTCGTCTGGAATGAAGTGTTCAGGCAGCAACTTGATGCCCGAATTTGAATCAGATGGGTGCCGAATTTGGAAATGATTTCTTCTGTGATATTTTAACTCTATGAATTTATTTTCCAACGGCGTAAACCATGCTCAATTTCGAGCTATATTGACTGATTTGTGACTGAAACAAGTGGACTGCTCTGTTTTGGAAAACCATGATGTTTGGACTGGTTTGGAACCAAATCTTGGAGTGAATTTGTTAGTTGATGTTTTTGATATTAAACACTTACCAAAGATATTATGGGTGTATCTTAGACCCTTATTTCACAAATGAACCATGGTTGGATAACTTTCTTGGTTAAACGATTGGAAATTTGGAAAATGAAAGTCCAAGGCAGATTGCCTTAGGATTTTTCTTGAACTTCGGTTGGCTCATTAACTACCTTGCCGAAGGTATTTTTCCCCGAAAATCGATAGAGAGATACTTTCCATATAGTATTGAAATACTGCCAATTTTGGTGCCGATTCAAGTTCGTTTCGATACCAATTGAATTACTAAAGTTAGAGGTTCAAATCTGGAAAATTCTCATCCAGTCTTGAATTTGCTCAACTTCGGGCTACCGTATCTCGGTGCTCGAGACTCCGATTCTTGATCCGCTTGTTTTTTCATACACTTCACTTGCAACACTAATTGAGCTGAAAATTTCAGAGGCCGGTTTGCAACGTGCGAATCGTGCCGAATTTTCAAAGTTGGCCAAAAACCAACTTCATTCTGCCTTGTGAACCAACCCTGCATCTTCAAGCTCATTTTTGACCACTTTCCACTTCGATTCATGGAAAAGTGTCTTCTAGGAACTTATAGTAATCTCTAAGAGGTTTCCAACGGTATAAAGTTTTCCAATTCTCGACTTATATCGAGCGAGTTACGATTTTTCAAAGATTTATCGTAAAACTGAAAATTTTCCAACTTCAAAGAAATAGAGTTTTTCAAAAACTCTTTATTCTTTTGATGTTCTTAAACGTTTTGTTTACGATTTTCATGATCAAAACTCAAATAATATTGTACATGATAAAAGGCAAGTTGAACCTCGATTTACGTGTAATTGAGGTTCCTTTTTGCAAAATAATTCTTAGATTGTACTAGTGTACAATCTTCCTGATAAGTGGGTTAATTGTATGATTATTCGCCATTAAATTGTCAGGCGCGCAAGGAGACCTTCAAGAGGATCTCACCGCGGACACTTGAACTCCCAGAAAATAATTCTTATTGAATTGCTCGGTGAGTGTCAAGTGTATGAATTTGATACTTGCTTATTGTGATACTTGTTGGGAGTTTTAAAAATAAGGGCGGGTGCGTACTTTATCGCACTCGTTCTAATTTCAAATGAATGAATGAATGAATGAAATGTATTGAATGAATGAATGAAATGCAATGTCATGTCATGAATGCTTGTGTCGTTGGAGTGAATCTCCTCGACTACCAAATGAATGGGGGACGCCCAAACTCATAGGCCGTCCTTAGACTCGAGCCGGCAATGGGCTTGGTCGGGAACTTGGGCGAGCCATGAGATTATAAGCTCGACCTAATAAGAGGTCTTGCTTGGCATACTCGTCGAGTATCGCCCTAAAAATAGACTTGTGGGCCCTTGGGGTGTACGGTGGACGGAGGGAAGAAAGTGGTGATCTACGGAAATGGAAATACCGACCCGGTTGACAGGAGGGTCAATGCGGGAAAGTATACGAATGACATCGACAGATCGAGTGGAACTTAGCTCCTGAGAGCTACTATATCCTTGAATTGTTTCTGATTACTTTTCCTGTTTGAGAGATTGATTATTGAAAAGACATGGCTTTATTTATTAAATTTGGGATTGTTATTTGACTAAGTGCTTGCATGTGTGTTCTTGGCCTCACGAGCGTTTAGCTCACCCTATAGTTTTGTTTTCCTTAACAGGACCGACTCTTGGAGAAATATGGAGAAACCATCCGTTGTAATTTTGTTAAGACTCCTGTTATATATTTTGACTAGGCCCTGGTTTGGGTTGTACTTTTGGAAATTGTAAACTTGAAATGTTTGGGCCCTGATGTGTACTTTGAATTGAAGTCGTTTCATGATTACCCGATGTACTGGTTATACATTAAGTGACTTATTAAGCTTGAACGCTTCCGCATTATTGTATTCATGTTGCTCTCATCGAAGTGCTTAATTCGGTTTTAAATTGAATGGAATTGCTTGAGTCCTGGCGAGAGCTGGGCAGGCGTCCGCGGATACCCTTTGGTCCGCCTTAGGGAGATGTGGGGCGTCACATTTAAGCTACTACCTTTCTTGAGGAGTTAAGATATTTTGCTTGGAACTCACTCTTTGCTCCTAATAATGGTCAATTGGTGACTTATGGTAGCTAACTAGGTGATTTTATGGAAGATTTTATGGATTAGAGTGGAATTAGCTAAATTTCTGAATTTTTTGAGAATTTTTCTGTTTTCCTATGATGGTTATGGTTGGCCTTGAATTGATGGCTCTAAATGGCGTTAAATGGGTCTCTTGTGCGTTAATTGCGGTTATTTGCGGAAAATTTCCGCTTGTGCGGAAAATTTCAGATTTAGGGTTTCTAATTAGGGCTTTCCTATGGTTGGTTGTTGAGCTTTTAATTGGCTATGATTGAGGGGTATTGTGACCCTAATGAAGTGTGTCGAATGGCTTATGAATTGTTTGGGTGATTGTAGTTGCTTTGGATGAATTTCAAGGGTTGTTTGTAGGATGGAAAATCTGAAATTTAGGGGAAATGCTGTCCAAATGTTGAGGATGTTGGATCCTTGTGAGTTTAGGTTAAGGTTGGATAGAAATGAAAGATTTTGGGGTTTGTTTCTACTTTTAGCCCTAAATGTTATATATTTTCCATTCCAAGCTATATTTGGTTTTGCCTTAATAGTTCATTTAAGAGGTATTTGACTCGTGTTCGAGTCACAATTGTGCTTTCTTGATTGTTATAGGGCGTGCTGGTGAACCGAGACTTATGTCGGGCGAAAACTTGTGAAATTGCTTGTTTAAATTGGTGAGTGTACCTTGTATGGTTTTGATGTTTATATGATTGTTTCTACTTGATTCTATGAATTTGGTGGACTTGAATGAGACAAGGGTGTACTTCACCGCTCTTGTTCTCTTACTTGTATGACTACTACTGTGTTACTGTGAAACTGTACTTGTGCATGATTGAATGTCGATTGGAGGGTTGTATCCAACGACTTTATTGTGATATCTGAGCTCTTACCTCATTGGTCGTTATTCGGGTCGAGCCGGCAAGGGCTTGGTCGGTTCGATTACGAACCATAAGTGACTGTTAGTCGAGTGGAGTGTTATCTCCTCGACCCTGTGGTATACTCGAGTATTACCTTTCTGTTACTGTGAGGTGTTCGGGCCCGGTAAGGGGAATGTTTGGTGGAAAGAATGTGGTGTAAAGTGAAATCTACGGTCTTGTTCTTTACTCCAAACGTTGACGGAGTGTCGATGGGTTTGAGATCAAGTACGGCAAGTGGAAAGTGGCTCTTGAGAGCCGACCGTATCCTTTTACCTTTGGTTATGGTGATGTAACTTCTTATGTGTTCCTTGCCTAAGTATGATTCTCTCGGTGTGTCTTGTTGGTACCTCACAAGCGTAAGCTCACCCTCGTTAATTTTGTTTTCCTTACAGGGTCAACTGTTGGAAACCATGATTTTGGTAGACTAAATTGAGCTAGTATAAATATTTTTGTATAGCTCCTCGGGAGTTGGAAACTTTAAATGTACCTTGACCCCAATGTTTCCCTTTTGCTTTGTAAATTACAAACGTATGTGGATAAAATTGTTTAATCATGTTCACGTATTGTATTTGGTTTTGGAAATGTGCATTCTTTGAGTTAAATAACGTTATCTGTATTTGATTGGGTACCGGCCGGATTGTGACGTGGCAGTCACTATTCACTTTCAGTTGCGATTTCGTTTTCCATTTGTGATTGTTGAATCAGTAGGAGCGCTATTATATATTCCGAACGTTTAGTGTGTTTTACCGTCTTGGTAGTCCTGGCGAGAGTTGGGCAGGCAGTTCGCTAACCCCTTTGGTACGCCCTAGGGGAAGGTGGGGCTATCACAAACTGGTAGGGGAATTTTATACCATTGGAAAGCTATGAATGTCTAGTTTTGAATGCAACAAACAACACTCAATTTTGACTTTTGTATAGAGAGTTACATTCGGACAAAGAACCACTGCCTGAGTATCCTGCTAGGCATTTTCCAGATTTTTATGCAACCATTCGATCCAATTTTTGAAAGACACTTTCTACACACATAATACGACATATCTCCATCAATTTAACAGCCAAACAAGCATCAAAATTTCAAAACTAAAACAGAACAACGTGACCAGAATTTCGGCCAGCTTCCTTTCGCAACTTTCCTTTGATTTCTCTCCACTTTCTAATCATAATCATCTCATTCATCACAAAAACAACCATAATCAAACAATCAAGTCTCAAGTCAGTTACCTAGAGGCCTCATCAAGACAGCTAGCCTATAGTTTAAAGCGAGAAATAAAGTTCCTCAAGTCCGCTAGCCTATAAACGCGATTAGGGTTTCAAACCCATGAAGATTAACCGTTAAACTTTGGATAATTGGAAATATTAAAGAGATGAAGTGATTACCCTTTAAACCTAGATGAAGACCAGATTTTTCCACCAAAGTTTCTCCAAGAACTCCACAAGCCTTCACCTTTCTTCTAGTTGGAGTGAAATTCCAAGTGAGTAGGAAGTTGGGTGATGAAAGTGAGCAAGTTTGAAGCTAAAAGAGATGGAGTTTTCTTCCCCCTTTCTTCCTTGGAGGTTCGGCAGAGAGAGGTGAGAGAGATGAGGGTTTTGAGTTGTGAATCTTGTATGGAAAGATTGGAGAAAAGTAGCCATTAAGTTTGCAAGAAAGTCAACTTCAAATAGTGTCTCAAATAGGGTTGTGCACTACCACTTGCTCTCTTGTTTGTTGCACTTATACACTAATCCCCCAAGGTACTTCCTCTAACATTTTAATTACTCATACTTACGAATCTAATACTAATTCATCAAATCTTCAATTAATCGGACCCGCACGACTTACGAGAAACTATCGACGTGCACGCGAAAAAGCTTAATTTTAACTAACTCACATCTAATCTCTCAATTAACTTTTCTTAGTCTACTATTGATCATTCTTAATTCTCTAAGATTATTGCACTCTCGAACAGAATATTGCCTTGAAAAATGTGCATTCACTTTTTTCTCACTAAACGAGTCGCAGAAAATTAATTTTGCAAACAAGACGTTTTAAAAATATAAGTGAGACATTGTTTCATAAAAATGGATTTAAAATGGTTGAAATAAATTATTCGGAGAAAATGTTTGATTAAATAATTAAATAAACCAGTAAAATAAGATAAAAATAAGAAAATTTTCGGGTCCTCACATCAATGGCAAAACAGGTTCGGCAATCTCAAAGGAAAAATTTCCAGCAATTTGACTCAAGAAAACTTGGTATGCGGCACTTTTATTTATTTTTTCTGACTTTTTGCTGGGTTGTTTTCACAACCAAGGCGACACGAAATCAACAAGGATCACACTATAATCTGGACGAATTTCAGTAGCAATTGACATCTAAAACTGTTGGACCGATTGCACAAGACACAAGATCAAACACGCTAAGACAACAAGGAAGAACCCTAGCGGTTGGAAATTTTATTTTTTTTTTTACTCGATTACTTCAAGACTCAATCACATGGAACTATGACACAATTAACGACAAGAATCACAGCAACAACACAAGAAACAATGCGGACAGCAATAGAACAGCCAAGGTAAAACGAAAACAAGGAAACTAGCGACTGAATTTTTTCTTCTTTTTTTTTTGACACACGAAATAGACTTGGAAACAAACATATACGACTCGAAACAAAATGAAAAGGAAAGATATAACCTGGTGGTTGTCAACTAACTCTGATTACCAACTGACGTGATGCGCACTTGGACACGATCTAGACAACTCATACCAACGGTTCGCTAATTCGTTAAGTAGCGAGTTGAGATAGTATCAATATTGTTCACTACTTCAGGGATTAGATTGGGTCAAATTTCTACCGCCAAACCATCGGTGTGAGTTGTCTATATCGTGTCCAAGTGCGCATTACGTCACATTCATTTAGTCATTCAGTTGCCGACCATTTCCCTTATTCCTCCGTCATTAGAAAATATTTAATTGTGAAAACTCCTTCAGTGTTCATTGTCATTCATTCATTGATTACATTGCATTGAATTCACTGGCCAGTTCTCCACCAGACTTCATGGTAATACTCGAGTATACCAAACATTGTCCCAGGGTTACCCGCCGCCCGACCGAGTCTGCTTCTGGCTCGAGACGACTGGCAACGAAGGACAAGGGCCTAGTTCAGCCAAAAGGCTTACATTCATGCATAAGTAACATTCAATCATTTAATCATTGAAAATTTCACGTTCACTTAGGTAAAGTGTGATAAAGTACACACTTGCCTATTGAAAATCCATTTAACAATCATTTAAAAGCATTTAACATTCAAACAAACATTCACAACAATCCACATAGTCATTGGAAGCACAACATACAAAGAACACTCACCAGTTTAACCAAAATAACGTCAAAAGTTCGCTCCCGAGTTATGCTCTTGATCACCAACAAACCCTAAGAATAACCAAGATAAAGTATTATGGTTCAACCATTC
The DNA here is from genome assembly GCF_003713205.1 of Coffea eugenioides. Lineage (NCBI taxonomy): Eukaryota > Viridiplantae > Streptophyta > Magnoliopsida > Gentianales > Rubiaceae > Coffea > Coffea eugenioides. Next base: position 63,956,520 of record NC_040036.1, read on the forward strand.
AAAGCTTAGGTGAACCAAAGAAAATCCAAGTAACTACCAGTGCAAAGGTGTAAATATGGTTTTGGAGTGAAAAGAGGATATTTGGACTCAAGGGACATGAGCAACCAAGGAGTTCCTCATTCCAATTCATGGCTGAATTTTTTAGCAACAAAACAATGAAAAGAAACAAGGTAATGCACCTCTTTAGGTTAGGATATTCATTCCAACTCAACATACAATTGTTGTTCAAGGTTTTAGCAAGTGCAGTCAACGAGTCCAAAAGACTTCCAAAATAAAGACTTTGAGGCTAAAAGATAGCGAGGCACAAAGCTGCCATCCAAACCAGGATTTTTCGTAGCCATGAAACAAATACAATCATGATGTTTTTCACTTCCCAATCTCCGTAGTTTTCACTCAAATTCCCGTACAAAAGTCTTAATCAAGGTTTGGCCAAAATCAATTATAAAAAGGTTAGAAAACAACAAGGTAATAGACTTCGCTATCACTTGGCGAACAAGCAAAATTTCAGCTAGCAAATTGGGGAAAATACCAATGAAAATCATTCCATTTCAACCAAAATTCAACACATAACTAAACTTGTAGGTTTACCAAGCATCTTAAGCAAGTTTATCCCAAAATCAACCCAAACTCGAAGGAAACAAGCTGTCCCAAAATTTGGACAGCACCTCCCCTTATTTTCTTTACTTTTCCATCCAAACTCAACACCAAATTTCATCTCAAATCAACCTCAACCACAACCACAAGTCATAAGCTATAACATACACTTTATTAAGGCCACAAAATCATCCAAATATAACAAATTTATAACTCAAAACCAACCATACTCAAGCTGATTCTTGGAAACCCTAAGTTGAAATTTTCACATACAAGCTGGAATTTTTCCTTAAGCAAGCCAAACTAACATATAAAAGCTAGATATTTCATATGGCAAAACTATCAAATCATGGCCAACCTTAAGCATCATATAAGGGCTGAAATTTCCCCATAAAAGCTAAAAATTTCTAAATTTCCACTTCAAACCATGAAATTTCTCATAAACTACCAATATTCAACCACTAGTATGCAAGTATTAGAAATAAAGAGAAGTTTCTTGCCATAAATATCTTAAAACCCCAAGAAAGATGGAAACTTAGTACTTCTTCCTCCAAAATCTCTTTACTCAAGTCTTTGATCTTCCTTGGATATCACTTTTTATGGAGTGGTTTGCAAGATTAATGGTTAAACTCAAGATGCAAGCAAGAAATTGGTGGTTGAAGATGAAGTTTTCCTTTCCTTTTTTCCCTCTCAATGGTCGGCCAAGCTAGGAGCAAAATGGAAGGAATTTCGGTCAAAATTTGATTTTATTAAAGGATAAGAAAGGTTTAGTCAAAGTCCACCTTTCAAGGATTTTGCGACACTTGGCATCCTTAAGGTTTGTTCTCATCTCTTTGTCTTCCAAGGCTAAATTATCTAACTAACCTCTAATTATCTCTTAGCACCTTATAAAATAATATCCCTTCATGCGAAACTCCACCTAGTTTTCAAAAATTTATCGCACTTACCGCATTAGCGGGTCCCATTTCCATAATGCATTTCAAACTTAACATGAACTAACTTATACAAGGAAAATGATTTAAAAACTGGACTCACTTATAAAAATATCTAGAAAATTAAGGTAATAAAGTAAAGTAAAGAAAATGTATTTGAAGAAATAAAATAAAGTAGAAAAAATTTTTTCGGGTCCTCACCCTATCTCTGTCTTAGAGCCACTTAACTCAAGCTTTCTGCTTCCAAAAGAGCTCCTCCACTCGCAAGGCAGCATGCAATTGAGCTTGAGCAAAATGTAAGTTCGCCCGAGCTCTCTCTGACTCATCATTCTCCATTCGAACCTCAGCAAGCCACACTTCCTCTTCCTTCTGCTTGACTGCCTGAAAAATATCCCAGACCACCTCCTTATTCTAAGACTAGATGGCTCCCCTAAGCCTTTTCAACTTGTGACAAAGGATTTGCATAGGGGACCTGGACAGGGTTAGTCCCAAGATTCTCTAACGACTGGCAGAAAATCATCACGCACCGTCCTCTTTCTCAGTTTCGTCCCTCAGCCGCCACTCCTCTTACTTCTCCTCTATTAGCCGTCGGTCCTTTTTTCACTCTCCCGCCGTCACCAGATTTTCTTCAACCGTCACCCTTTCCGCTATTTTCTCCTCTTCCCGAAACCCTTGCTTGCTCAACCCACCCTCTCTCAACCTTTCACTCTCTCGTAACCTCTCACTCTTTTCCTTGCTTTGGCCCGTAACTTCCTCTCGATTCTCTCTCTATCTCACACTCTATCTTTCCTCTCAGCCGCCAACTTTCTTGCTTCATTAGCCCTCAAGACCTTCTGCTCTCAGCCGTCACGCCCTCCTCTCTTCTTTCTTTCTCTCTGCCTTTTCCCTAAAACCCTAGCCGCCTCCTTTTTAGATTTTTTCTCTCCGTTTCTTTCTTAGTTCTCCCGTAGCTTGCTTTTTCTTTCCAATTCCAACCGCGCCATTCATTTCCCCCAATCCTTTTCTTTTTTTTTCTTTTCCTAAAAATTCCTTAAGCCACCAAGTGTCTAGACACCTAATCCCTTAGGTATTGTGTTGTCCAAGATACAAAGGGACACTTGTCCCAATGCATGCCCCCAACTTGCCATTTTATTGTTTTTTCCTTTTCTTTTTCCTTTTCTGAAATTTAGTATGAAGGCAAAAATAAATAATAAAATAAAATAGAAAAACCTAAAATTGGAGCAAATAAAACTAAAATTAAATTAATAAATAAAGTTCAAAATAAAAAATATGGTGTCTACAGTTTGTCCCTCTTTGTCTGAGTTTTAGAAAAACTTGAGACAAAGAAGTAGACACCAAATACTTACCTGTGTTATTCAGCTGCAAACTGCTCGAGCGACTGACGCTTTTGAAGTGAGAACTGACCCCTTTAACAAACAATTTCAAAATGGGACTGACCTAGACGAGAATTTTAAAACGGGACTGACCCGAATCAAAACTTAAAATGGGACTGGCCCAAACAAAAATTTAAAACGGGACTGACCCGAACAACAAATTTAAAACGGGACTGACCCGAACAAGGAATTTAAAACGGGACTGACCCGAACAGGAAATTTAAAATGGGACTGACCCGAACAGAAAATTTAAACGGGATTGACCCGAACTGGAAATTTAAAATGGGACTGACCCGAACAGAAAATTTAAACGGAATGCATACTAGTGGGGTTGACCCATGTTTAGTGGCAGTGATGAATGAAATGCCTTGACAATCGGTCAGTGGGATTAAACCCGAGCCTGTCGAGAAAATCAGAAATAGAAAGGCACGTTAGTGGGATGAACCCAATGCTAACGGAGATAGACTAAAAACAACACACACGTTAGTGAGATAGACTTGATGCTAACGGTGGTTGAATAAAAACACACGTTACAACGTTAGTGAGATAGACTCGATGCTAACGGTGGTGGAATAAAAACGCACACGTTAGTGAGATAGACTCGATGCTAACGGTGGTTGAATAAAAACGCACACGTTAGTGAGATAGACTCGATGCTAACGTGGTTGAAGTCGGTGAATTAAATGTGGTTGTCAAGAAAGGAGGTAGAAGGGTGCGCCGAATGCTGAGACTCGCCAACAAGAAATTAAAATTTGAGATTGAAATTGATTTCTTCAAGAAATAAGAAGTTAAACCTAATTTTTGATTTTTCCGTTTTTCCCTTTTCGTTTGGGAGAAACTTATCAAGGAATAATTTTGCCCCAGTCTCCACCACTTATTGTGCAACCGATCATTTGATTTGCATTATGGCAGGGTTGCTTCTCCTTAAAACTTTGATTCATCTCTTCTTTGGTCCGAACCCTTCAATTCTTGGGTGATACTCCACAGTCATACAAAAATTGCCCCAGTGTGTTGTTATTGGACCATTGGACCTACAAAAAGTAAAAATAATGGTAATGATAGATAATGCCACCACCATCCGATCAATCTTACTTTCAAGAAATGTGTAAACATGAGTACTTGGACGTTTTTCCGATGTAGCGAAAACTTCACTTTACTCGGTGAACTGTGTCAAGATTCCTCAACTTCCACTGCTAACAAGACCCTTGGTATCCAGTCAATCATAGGGGTGGCCATTTGATAAATTGTTGACCCAACTTCGCCTCTCGAATCACATTCCATCTTCTTGACTGCCAATGCTAATAAGACACTTGGTATCCAGGTAATTCCAATAAATCACAGGGATTGCCATTGGATAAATCCAAAAGATAAATGAGACCATGAAACAAATGAAAGAATATTATATTTACACAATCAATGATGAAAATCTCTGTGATTTGAAAACAAAAATTAATTTAAGAAAAATGAATATGTAAACTTAACAATTTATATTGGGTAATCCAAAACCCTTTAATCTCAAACAAATTATCACTGTTGACTCTTTGGATATCATCCTTCCAAAATTCAATGTCGGCAACCGAACCACAATGTGAATAGAAATTTCAACGAACTGAGTCACTAGCCTTTCAAATCCAAGCTTACTTCTCCTCATAAAATCCTACCCTAGTGCCCTTTCGGGTTTTCACTAAGGCTATCCTCACCTTTTTATTTTTCTTCTTTTATTTTTCTTTTTCTTCTTGGGTGATACTCCGGTTTTCACTAATGAACCAATCCTGCCGATAGCCTTCATCAACTCAAAATGTGTTTAAGAAATGATGGCATCAGTGCGACAAACCTTCCCTTGCAAATTGGCGAAGATGTATTCACATCATTTGTCATTTGATTAAGAAAATTTCCTTAAAGAGGTGGTGCAAAGAACGGAAGTAAGGACTTTTGGCTTTTGTAATGGGGTCTGGCGGGGTGATAAGGAAAGGTTAAGGCTTGAAGGCAGATTTTATGAATGGTTTAAATGATCTGAGATCGCATTGTTGCGCCAACCCTATTTTAGGGTTAAATCAAAACTGGCCCCAGTTTATTCTCAATTGAGGCTCTCTTTTCTTTCATTTTTCTTTTCTTCCTTTTTCATTTTCGGCCTTCTGCCATTTCATTGAAATTTTCAAAATTTGCCCCAGTTCATGCTTAGCCGAGGTTCTCTTTTCTTTCATTTCCTTTCTTTTGGCCTTCTGCCATTCCTTTGAACTTTTCAAAATTTGCCCCAGTTTATTTTTTAATTGAGGTTCACTCTTTTTCTTTTCTTTTATTTCCCTTTCTTTCGGCTCAAACTTACCCCAGTGTAGGGTTTACGATTCTCAGGGGTTATCAAACGAAATGATTTATTCTGAAGGTTTAAAAGGGATAACTAGGGATAAAATGTTTAATTGGAAAGGAAGAGGGCCTAACTTTCATTCCATTCTTCGCATTAACCCTAAAAGGAAACTTCCATTTATCAGATGAAAATTTCTTACACATCTCTGAATTAATTGGCTGAGGGAACAAGTGCTCCACCAAGCAATATCTTTTTGATAATAAGAGCACCTTGCCAATTCGCGGCGAACTCTTCTTTTGGCTTCATTTTGTACTTACGAAAACCACCTTAATGCTTTGCTTCCTTGTCTGAATGGTCATGATTTGACCCTTTAATGGTAATCACGGACCAATTCTTTTGATCATATTGACCATGACGGGCTGTGTTTAACTGCTTCTTATTCCTAATCTTGATCCCGATTCGGCTTGAACATTTTTTTATTCCATTCGGGCTTCTTTGAAACATTTTCAGATGTCTCTTCACCACTCTTCTCATTTTGAAATTCAAATTCACATTCGTGAGATCGCTGCCATCAAATTTCTGAACAGTGATATCCAAAGGGTCAAACGGTTTTATTCTGGGCCATCTGAAAAGAATGTATAAGTCACAATATAAAACTGTACATTTTATTGAATTTCCAGACAAAACCAAACTTAATATCATGAAACGTGTCTTTAGTAGTCACTTGATTGAAAACTATTTACAAAAAACATAGTTAAACAAAAGGCACATGTATGAACGATTTTCATTGGTTTTAACCAAAACAACTCCCCAAATTTATCGAAACTTCCCTTCAAGAAAGAGGAATCTCACTAATTCAGCCATTTCCAGGATTTTCAAATTTCTTCATTGGGGGGTAAATGCCTCAAAGGTGTCCTTGTGTTCAGGAAAGGGATTCGTACTTATGCTCGGTCCTTGTTTTTCCCTTTTCCTTAACACTATATCTCCTGCTTTGATCATGTCCTGGATCTTATGTTTTAGTACCCAACAATTACTGGTCGAGTGACCGGGGGCTCCAGAATGGTAGGCACAAGCGGCTTGAGGGTCGTACCCAGCAGAGAGACCTCGACGAGAGTAGTTTGGAGGAGGTATGTCATCGATTTCACCGGCGGCCTTGAGCTGTTCGTACAGTTGGTCAATGGGTCGGCCTAAGTTGGTAAAAGTTTGAGATCGACCAGGTTTTTGTATTTTATTGGTTTGAGGAGGGTTGTAAGTCTGTTGGTTTGGTGGAGCAGGTCTGGGATTATAAGGTAGACGAAGTCGAATTTGAGAATTGTTTTGAGATATTAGGGAGGGCATTGTAGGTGGGCTAGCATAGTTTGGCTGAGGTCGAGGGTGATTGGTAGTAGTATGGTAAACAGGGCGTGGGTTTGGGTAGCGAGATGAATATGTGTGGTAACGTTGGGATCTGGGTCTTGAAAAGGGTCCTTGGCCCCACACAAAAGTAGTTTCCTCCTCTTTCTTCTTACGTTGAGGCTCCCTTCCATTATTACTCTGACCTTGCAAGGCGTCCAACTGTGATTTTAAAGCTGATACATTGACAATTTTCCCTGCTTTGACGTATTCGTCATATTCCTCCAACTTATTGATAATTGCTGCAAATGAACAACCGGTCATGCGAAAAATCTCCTCAAAATAGGGCGGGTCATGAGCTTTGATGAACGTACGAACAATCTCATCTTCAGTCATGGGAGGCTCCACCTTGGCGGCCAATTTCCTCCATCTCTTCGCATATGTCTTGTGGTCCTCGGATGGTTTCCTCTTGGTTCCCTCCAATGTGGTCCTCGTTGGAGCCAGCTCGCAATTGTATTCGTATTGCCTTACAAAAGCGGTTGATAAGTCCATCTATGTCCTCATATCCTCGGGCTTCAAATTGGAATACCAGTCCAGTGCATCGCCTTCTAAGCTTTCAAGAAACAAACGAACTGGTAGATTCTCGTCATCTATTGGCTTGCCCAACTTGTTGGCGAACATTCGGAGATGCGTCTTGGGGTTGCCCATTCCATCATACTTGTTAAACTTGGGCGTTTTGAAACCCATGGGCAATTGCATATCCGAAAATAGGCACAGCTCGTTGTAGTCCAGACCTCCTTGTTTGTTCAAACCTTGGCTTTTCCTTATGAACTCCTCGAACCGATCCAATCGCTTTAGCAAATTCTTATCTATCGACGCGGACGACTCCCCAGCTTCTGCTTTCCCTTGGGTGGCGGTATCCATGTTAAATGGCTCAGCGATGGAGTAATAATGTGGTCCCTGAGCTTCGAGTGGCATATTCGGACTAATGTGTGGATAATTTTGGGGAATTTGGGGGTGAGGAGGATTGGTTTGGATAGCGGGTGCCTGGGAATAGGGTAGGCCATGAGTGGGATAGATAAAAGTTTCTTCATGCGGATTTGCAAAATGCGGGGTAGAAGGGGTTTGAGTATAGGGTAAAAGTATTGGTTGCGGTTCAGGTTGGTTAGTAGGTAAAGGCTCAGGTTGACCACCGCTACCACTACCAGCAACCAACTGGTCGATCACGCGCCGTTGTGTGGTCATTTCATATTCAGCTCATTGAATTTATTCAAAACTTCGCTCAGTTGAGCTCCTCGGTTTGCCAAATCAGCTAATGGGGCCGTTACAGGCCTGTCGGATGATTCCGGGTGTGTACTCATGTTTACACAGTTTCTCAAAGCCCGACTGCGAGATCGTATAACGATGGGGCTTTTTGTGTAGCTATATTTGAAAAACACATGAAAATTTAGGAAAAATCCTTATTTAGACTCCCTTTCTGGCTTAACTGCTGTTAAAAGAAAGAAAAAGAAAGAGAAAAAGACACGAGTTAGTAACAATTAAAGTAATTCGGATGCATGTCCTATGGGGGAACCCTTTTTGTGCCAAGGGTAGGCCTAGAATGAGAATGCAATCCTCCAGAGCAGGCACTATACAATACCTGATGGATCCGATCAACTTATTTGAGTGAAAAATAATTAAAAATAAAAATTGTCCAATTGGAGTGAAAAAAAGGACATTTGTCCCAAAAATGAGGACAAAGTCTGAATGGATCGCCTGTTTTGATCGACACACAAAATGATGTGTGAAAAATTATACTCTTAAAAGGATTACATGTCTCGACTAATTTATTTAGTGAATCTTAGACTTAAACCCTAAAAGGGAAAAAACAGGTCAAAGGGATTGGATGGAATTGATGATTTATTCAAAATTGACTAGATCACCCCAAAAATAGGTAAACTGATCAAATGAAATTGATGATTTATTCAAAATTGATCAGATCACCCTAAAAAAGGGTAAATTGGTCGAATGAAATTGATGATTTATTCAAAATTGACCGGATCATCCTAAAAAGGGGTAAATTGGTCAAATGAATGAAAATGATGATTTATTGACTAAATTGTCCTAAAATGAATGAATTGACAAAATGAAATTGATAAATAATTTGATCAAATGAATTGAACGGAATTGATAGTTTATTCAAAAATCAATGGAATTATCTCCCCTTTGGTAGTTTCAAAAATGCATTGCGATGCATTAGCCTATGAGCCTCCTACAATCAAGATTTGGCCTCAATAAGTTTACCATCTCAATAATGAGGAATTATTTGTGAATTTCTTCAAGTTAATGTCCTTTAAGCAAGGGATTTTTACCAGCTATGTTAAAAAAGGCCAAAGAATGATTGTTAGATGCTCATATTCTAATGTACCAAAGATCGCCCCAGGGTCATGGAAAGGATTAGATCCTACCTTACCTTGTGCACTACCCCTTTGGATGGTACAAAAATATAAACGTGCAAGTCTCCTTGGATTAAATATCCGAGACACAGGGCGGTTTATTCCTAACGTGGGATCCCCTAAATGGCATTCCATTTCTATGGTTTATGCGTGATGCCAGTTTATTAAAGCAGTAAAATATGCAATTTGAAATGAAACATGACCTAAGGGACCCTTTATTTGCCAGGGTAGGCCTAAAATGATATGGCATTATTAATTCATGAACGAAATATACCAAAATTTCTTAAACGTGCAATAGCCTATCTACAAGGGTAGGTTCTAAAAGAAGATCATGCCAGACCTTTTATCTCTTAATGTTTGTGAATGCAAAAGGCAAGAAACAAGGAAAGTTAGCTCAACACATAACACATTGTGGCAATCAAATAATAATAATAAAATATAGAAAGCAGAAATAAGGTGAGAGGGTTGGAATCCCTCCCCTCGTGCATAGTGTCCCTAGTTCAGGATAAGGTCGACTCTATCCTAGGCAATTCTAATATGGATGCATGAGGTTTGGCTCACTAATGCATCTAGACTCGATAAGGTTTCGGCTCCCAAGCCTTCAGACCTAAAGGCGAAGGGTCATCACTCCCAGGGCCTTTGATCGGTGGCTCGAGTGATCCCTTAGGTAGCGCTATGGGCGCAGAGCACACCATCCGCCTACCCAAGGCAATCGATCCTAATCCTACAAGGAGGTGTGGGAACGCCCACGAAAAAGAAAAAAATAGGGCAAATAAGACTATGCATGCACGTATGAGGTGCTTTCTTATCGAGGGGAGGGATTGTACCATTAGATGCGGTCGAAGGTTCTAGGGTAACTACCCCCCATCCCAAAATGCAATCTCGAAACAAGTAAAAGTAAACAAATAAATGAACCATCCATTCATCACATACATAGTGTGCGAAGAGCGATTATGCGCGTGATAGATGCAAAATCCCTAAAAAGAGAAAAAGGGCAAAAGGGAACGAAGAATGCAACCCTAAACATCCAAATGCGATATATGAGAAGGTTAAAAGAAGAAAAAGATTGACTAAATCAAATTTGCTCGGACTCTCTAAGTCTCCAGTGGAGTCGCCAGCTGTCGCGCCCCATTTTTAATAAGAAAAATAACGAGTTTAGAAAAATGGCTTTTGATTCAATTTTTTGATTGAAAAATGAAAAAAGAAAATGAAAAAACGTGGGTCTAAATGGGACTTGAAAATGCGACGATTTGACCCAAAATAATAGTTTAAAAAGGGTTTTTAAAACAAAATCGGAGTCGCCACTTGGTATAGAGTTAAGGTGTACCAAATCACCTAAAAATGAATTTTTTCAAGGAAAAAGTAGAAAACCCCTTTTAAACGACTCCTAATCTACGTAAATCAAAGAAAAAGGTTCGGGAGTCATATTTGAAGAAAGGGAAGGCAATGATAAAAATCTGAAGTACCCTTTCGACCTAACCAAGGCTAGTTGCGTGATTTAGTCAAAGATTTTCTTATCTTAACCTAAAGATTTATCACATTTGGATGTACTATATGAATGCAAACCTTAGATCTAGGAGGGTATCGGGGTGGCCAAAATTTCTCTTCAAAGCTTGAATGGTGTCAATCACATTAATTGTGACGCCCAATAGTGACTCTTTGGAGAAGTCACGAATAATGCAAAAATATGAGACTCTAGGAAAAGAAAAGAAATAAAATAATTATACAAATATACATGTCTTAAAGGAGTGCATCATGTCGGGTACGGGGGACTAATGTTCGTGACTCAATTTTCCCTTTAATAGAGGGAATACGAGCGTGCTAAGGCTAGAAAGCCAAACTCGTCCATATCCCATATTCAAGGGGGTATTCCCTAATCTAATCAAGCAAATGCACTACCCTAATCCTAATTCTAAAATGAAATGCAATTCTAATGTTATGTTTTCATACAAAGGGGTAAAGAATATATATATAAGGGAAAATACGGAATAAGGGATATAAGTAGAAGGGAATATGGGATAAAGGTTGTACATATATAAGAAAGTGTCATGCAACATGATAAAAATCCTAAAAAAGTGAAAACATGCATGAGATGAAGTGATTTTATCACACAACCATGATCTAACGCTCGAGGGGCTCCTAAGGGTCTAGCGTTGGACTAGCCCATGTCTACAATTTCCCACTAGCATTGGACTAGTGAGAAAAGTCGGAACAAAGGGCCACAACTAGCGTTGGACTAGTGTGGATTCGGGAAAGTGACCACAACTAGCATTGGACTAGTGTGGTGACGTCACACATCGGTTACAATCAAATAAATCATGTAAGACCTAATAAAAGCATGTAAACACATAAATCACATATAGCACATAACACATAAGCATGATATCTAGATGCAAGACCCTAAGAAAGCGGTAACACATAGCACATAGACATGCAAAACACACATAAGGCAAATAAAGCAAATAAAGCCCTAACTATTACATTCGGGGGAAGCCTACTACAATCTAAGAGGGGAAACGGAATAAAATAAATAAAATAATAACCTAACTATTACAACTTTGGCATTCAAGTGCCTTTCAAATGATCGAAATTGAAAATAACTATACAAAACTAAAACAAATAAAGTGGATAAATAAATAAATAAATAAAATGAAAACATTCAAAAGGCATGCAATTAAGCACATAAATCACATAAACACATAGAGTCAAATAAAGTGAAAATAAGGGATAGAGTGTACCTCCCTTGCAATGGTAATCAAATGAAGGAAAAATAGCTTCAAAACAATAAAAGGGTCAAGACACCAATTAAATAGTAAAGTATAAACAAAATCACCAAATCCCTCCCATTTGCAACTTAAATGAAATCAAATAATGCATAATTTCCAAGAAAAGTAAATTATTGATCATATTTCAAAAATAGAAGAACTACGAAGGACCCAATTGCAAATATTAACCAATCACTCAAACCCAATTAACACATTTCGGGAAATTCACGGGTCCAAGAGCAAAGAAGGGGTCAAGTAATGGTTCAAATTGCAATTATTCTAGGACCTAATTGCGAGAAATTACAACATAATTGAGCCATAGTAAGATAAAGGGAAGCTTAGGGGATTAAAGTGCAATTTTTGAAAACCATTTTGCATGCAAGTTCCATGCAAGAGCCATGAAGCAAGCTTCTGGAACCAAAAAAAAATTGAAGTCTGTTGCATTCCTTATTTCCAAGCTTTGATCAAAACCATTCCATCTAAGCATATAAACATGAAGCTAACAGCGATTCAACTAACTTCCACGTCCAACAAACGAAAACGTAGAAAGAAATTATGCAAGTTCCTAAAGAACTTTCTTTTCTACACCATTCCATCCGTAAGTTTCTTTCCATTTCATCATGCAAACAAGTTCACCAACTACCGGGATTATCGACTAAATCAAACACGAAATTTTGTTGCAGGATTAAGGTACAAAATCTGGTTTGACCGACAGCAAAAGAAAGAAAGAAAAATGCAGCAAGAGTTTTTGCAACAACAACAAGCAAACTGCTGCATTTTTGTTTCACTTAGCTGAGCCACATCCATGCAAAGCAACCCAAGAAATTCCCAACGGATTTGATAACTCAACTCAAATACAAGAACTTGGGACGAAGGGGAGAGGAAAGAAAACAACGGAACATAATGCTATGATCATTTGCTGAAAAATTTTACTCAGACTTTCCAAGAAAAACAAACCAAGAACCAGATAATGAACACTGATAGTCTTTGACACTAAGCTCCCAATCACGCACATGACGTCTCAGTCAAACCGCAAACCAATTAAGCGTTTCAAACGAAACCAAAACTTCGGCAATCTAAGGAAAAGAAAGGGGATCTGCGCACACTGCTGCAATAGGACCGAGAGCTTTGAGCTTGTTGCAGCAGATTTTTTATTCGCAAATCTAAACGCAATGCAAACTGAACCCAGGTGACAGGATTATCAAACATTCCTCCTAGTTTAGACACAAAAGGAAATCAGAATAAAATAGCATGCAAAAACTAAATAGCATTTGTAATTTCTGATGCTTCAGGGACTTCCGCAATCTCACGTACAAATAGCCAGCAACAAAATCAAAGCTCCAAGTTCATTTACAGGTTTTTGGGTTCCTTTATCAAACGTTTAGATCATGCCAGCCAACCGCCAAGCTAACAAAAAAACTTGCAATTTACTCCATTTAACACTAAATCTCAACATCAAACATTAAAAAAAAACAAGAAATGGAGAAGCAGCAATCAATGCAACATCAAAACAGACTTGCCGAAACTTCATGCTATTTTTCTGGGTTATGTTTGTTCAGCATACAAACATTAGCCATAAACTCAAACAAAAGCTTCATGGATTCATCATATACCCCCATAGAAAAGCATAAATCTCTATCCCTCCAAATCCATGCCAAACCCACGCATTAACCGTAAATTGAAAGAGCAGAAAACAACGGAAAACCTAATGGAACTTCAACAAGAATCAACGAAAATTAATAAGGAAAACAAACAAAGAGAAGCCTTGCTTTACACACACATGGATTACAGCCCTTCATCTTTCCCCTAAACCCAACCAGATTAGCAAATAGGACTCGCATAGAGGACGAAAACAGGTGTAAAGGCCAAAACTTTCAGCAGTCTAACATAACCCAGCAACTCATAAACAACTCCAGAGTAAAAAAAAAACGTTACATTTAGCTTTTGACCGAAGCTTGATGAGATCAAAAGATGAAGTCTTTTGTTGCTCTTCTCTTCCGCAGCCGCTTCTCCTGATCCTTTCTTCTTGTCCGAATGATACCAAAAGCCTTTCTTCCTTCCTTGCTGTCCAGGATTCTTCTAGGACCCCTCAGCCGTTAGCCTCTCTCTCTCTGTTTGCCCATTCTTTTTCTCCTCCTTATCTGCACAGCCACAACCCTTCTAGCCTTAGCTTTTTCTTCAACCGCTAAACAACCCCCAGCAACCTTCCTTTCTTTTTTCTCTCTTTGCTCAGTTTCGCTCCCTCAGGCCGCCACTACCTCTTTAACTTTCTCCTCTCATTAGCCGTCGGTCCTTTTTTCACTCTCCCGCCGTCACCAGATTTTTCTTTCAGCCGTCACCCTTCCGTTTATTTCTCCTCTTCCCGAAACCCTTGCTTGCTCAGCCACCCCTCTCTCAACCTTTCACTCTCTCGCAACACTCTCACTCTTTTCCTTGCTTTTGGCCCGCAAACTTCCTCTCGCGTTCTCTCTTCTATCTCACACTCTATCTTTCCTCTCAGCGCCAACTTTCTTTGCATCATTAGCCCCTCAAGACCTTCTTGCTCTCAGCCGCCACGCCCTCCTCTCTTATTTTCTTTCTCTCTGCCCTTTTCCCTAAAACCCTAGCCGCCTCCTTTTTAGATTTTTCTCTCTGTTATCTCTCTTAGCTCTTCCCGTAGCTTGCTTTTCTTTTCCAATTCCACGCCACGCCATTCATTTCCCCCAATTCCTTTTCATTTTTTTCTTTTCCTAAAATCCTTAAGCCACCAAATGTCTAGACACCTAACCCTTAGGATGTTGTGTTGTTCCAAGATAACAAAGGGGACACTTGTCCCAATGTATGTGCCCCCCACTTGCCGATTTATTGTTTTTTTCCTTTTCTGAAATTTAGTATGAAAGTAAAAATAAATAATAAAATAAAATAAAATAAACTTAAAATTGGAGCAAATAAAGCTAAAATTAAATTAATAAATAAAGTTCAAAATAAAAAATTTGGTGTCTACAATGTAAAAGCAAGTAAGATAAGAGATTTCATTTATCACGCAAAATTATAGGCATAATTTTTCTTATTTTACAAGATACGCTTTCTCACATGTAATAATTCTAATCATATAATAATTGCTTCCAAGTGGAGTAATCATTGAATTTTCAAATTACTTACTTCATTTCACTCATATAGGAGAATTTGAAACAAAAAGGAACTTAAACTTCATGCACCTGTGGACTTAAGTGAAGTAGATATGAAAATTTTGAGGGACAAAATTGGAAATTTGGACCAAATTTTGACAAAGTTTCCCCTTAAAATTGGATGAAAACTCCCTGCCAGCAAATTCGAATATCAACAATTCACAATATGGGCAATTTTTCAATAACATGTCGAAACATTCAAACTCAAAAGTAACTTCTACTAAAGACATTTCCCCCCCACACTTAACATACACATTGTCCTCAATGTGTAGGAAAAGAAAATAAAGCAAAATAAGAACAAGTTACTCCCCATTTCAATAGCTGCGATCCAGTTCAATCTTAAGCCATGAGCCATGACAATCAACGATCAAAATCAAATAAAACTATCACAAGTCCCCAAGTGCAAACTGATAAGTGTAAAAGTGAACATTATACGAGGAAAAGATGAAAAGAAAACTACTAAAAAACATGGAAGCAGAATCAAAAGGTTTCAAGTGGCCAGTGCGTCTTGAATCATCTGTGGACTCATCATTATGAGGAGATGGTATGCCTAAATGGTCTTCAATCTACCGCATGCGAATGTCCATTGACTCCAACTAATATTCAATTGTATCTATCAGATTAAAAAACCTTTGCCAATTGGATTGAGGTGGTGGAGGAGGTGGAGCAGTAGTGGAGGGTCCAGTTTTGTCTTGTCCATGACATTCCTTTTGTCGTCACTCTTGAGTAGGCGGAGGAAGATGTTCCATGGCAATTTCCATTGCACGAAGTGAAGAAATTGATAACTCTATACTAAGGCGGACAGCTACCCGAATTACTCCATACGACTTAACTCCTATCCGTTCGAACACTAAAGACAGGAGATGGGGAAAGGCACGCTTGAAAGAAATAGTGTGTCATCTCTCCATTGACCTTATATAACTGATGATGATGTTCAGTAGCGGGATGCCAGCGTTGGAGGATTTCTGATTATGAAACATGTTATCAAAAAAAATAAATGTCATTTTTTCGAACTTCCCCGTGATCACTCTTCTCTGGGATCACGTTGTGTGCTATCATGTATATAATGAGATGACGACGAGTGTCAAAAACGCTGGCCACCATCGTCTCCTTTCTTAAAGATCAGAATGATTGATACCCGAGACCAAACCGAGACATGGCGTGTAATGGATCCCATTTCTTATTAGGAGCAATGAACCCCTTCTTCAAATTAACCATTGGACCAGTGTTGTTGCAACCCAATATGCATGCTAGGAGATCATGAGTTAAGTAAATCCGAGTATCGCACACCCACGAGTCCACCAACTCTCCACTGTGGCTCACCTTGTTGACGATGTTCACATAAAATTTACGCACCAAGTTCGGGTAGTAGTGAGTCAGCAAAGTGAGAATCAGCGTCCAACTAAGT